>NC_041341.1:28659003-28829003 GCF_004354835.1 Perca flavescens | reverse complement strand
CAACTAATCGATTTGTCGACAAAATCGTATAAGTGTTAGTTGACTAAGAATTTCTTTAGTCGAGGACAGCCCTACTATTTACATTGTAGATTCTCACTGAAGGCATCAAAACTATGGTTGAACACATATGGAATTATGTACTTAACAAATATGTGTGAAATAACTGAAAACGTCTTATATTTTAGATTCCTCAAGGTAGCCTCCCTTTGCTTTTTTGATAGCGCTGCAAACCCTTGGTGTTCTCTCAATGAGCTCCATGAGGTAGTCACCTGAAATGGTTTTCACTTCACAGGTGTGCCTTGTCAGGGTTAATTAGTGGAATTTTTTCCCTTATTAATGGGGTTGGGACCATCACTTGTATTGTGCAGAAGTCAGGTTGATACACAGCCGACAGCCCTATTGGACAACTGTTAGAATTCATATTATGGCAAGAACCAATCAGCTAAGTAAAGAGAAACGAGTGTCCATCATTACTTTAACAAATGAAGGTCAGTCAGTCCGGAAAATTGCGAAAACTTTGAATGTGTCCCCAAGTGCAGTCGCAAAAACCATCAAGCACTATAACGAAACTGGCTCACATGAGGACCGCCCCAGGAAAGGAAGTTCATCTGAGTCACCAGCCTCAGAAGTCGCAAGTTAACAGCAGCTCATATTAGAGACCAGATGAATGCCACACAGAGTTTTAGCAGCAGAAACATCTCTAGAACAACTGTTAAGAGGAGACAAATCAGGCCTTCATGGTCAAGTAGCTGCTAGGAAACCACTGCTAAGGAGAGGCAACAAGCAGAAGAGATTTGTTTGGGCCAAGAAACACAAGGAATGGATATTAGACCAGTGGAAATCTGTGCTTTGGTCTGATGAGTCCAAATTTGAGATCTTTGGTTCCAACCGCCGTGTCTTTGTGCGACGCAGAAAAGGTGAACGGATGGATTCTACATGCCTGGTTCCCACCGTGAAGCATGGAGGAGGAGGTGTGATGGTGTGGGGTGGTGTGGGTGGTGACACTGTTGGGGATTTATTCAAAATTGAAGGCATACTGAACCAGCATGGCTACCACATGAAAACAAATGAACATGAACAAATACATACAGTACAGAGATTACTCACAAGTCCCCGGCTGAGCGCCGCTATGTTGGAGTTCACCACGGTGGACGAGAGGGTCTCCTCCCTATGCTTTCGGGTTGTGGGGGGGAAAACTCTGACTGCTGTTTGTGCATATGCACCAAACAAAAGCTCGGAGTATTCGGCCTTCTTGGAGACTTTGAATGGAGTCCTGCATGGGGCTCCAGTGGGGGACTCCATAGTTCTGCTGGGGGACTTCAACGCGCATGTGGGCAATGATGGAGACACATGGAGAGGCGTGATTGGGAGGAATGGCCTCCTTGATCTAAATCTAAAGTGTACTTGGTACCAGAGCACCCTAGGCCGAAGGTCAATGAACGATTTTATAATCATTTCATCTGATCTGAGGCCGTATGTTTCAGACACTCGGGTGAAGAGAGGGGCGGAGCAGTCAACCGATCACCATCTGGTGGTGAGTTGGGTCAGGGGGTGGGGGAAGACTCTGGACAGACCTGGTAAGCCCAAATGGGTAGTGCGGGTAAATTGGGAACATCTGGAGGAGGCCCCTCTCCGACAGACTTTCAACTCACACCAGCTTTTCGTGCATCCCTGTGGAGGCTGGGGGCATTGAATCCGAGTGGGGAATGTTCAAAGTTTCCATTGCTGAAGCTGCGGCGAGGAGCTGTGGTTTTAGGTTCTTAGGTGCCTCAAGGGGTGGTAACCCATGAACACCATGGTGGATACCGGTGGTCAGGGAAACCGTCCGACTGAAGAAGGAGTCTTGATGGGATATATTATCCCAAAGGACTCCAAAGGCAGTTGCAGGGTACCGAAGGGCCCGAAGAGCTGCAGCCTCTGCCGTGAAAGAGGCAAAGCCGCGGGTGTGGGAGAAGTTTGGAGAAGACATGGAGAAGGACTTTCGGTCAGCACCAAGTACCAAACAAATACTGGTGCCATTAAGCTCATTTGAATTTGAATTAAAGGAAGATAAGATAAAGAGAGAAATAAATAGAGAGAGTGTGTACATTTGAAATATTTTAGTTAATTATTTGATGCTTCTGTACAAGGCATTTACACTGCCATACACCATAACCAAACCTCTACATTAACAGTATCCAGTTTCAAATAGCTGTAGTGTAAGTTTATACATGTTGACTAAAAGGAAAATAATCATCAGATTTGAAGTACCATGTCTGCATAATTTCTTCCAGGAACGGGCAGACAGGAAAGTCTGTTTTTAATGATGTGTCTCCCCTGCTCCTCTTTTTCTTTGTCAAAGTAGCTCCTCACTTCTTCTCTGTGTTGCTCCTTCCTTTTTGAGGACAACCCCAGAGATCATTAAAAACTTGCACGATCAACCAACTTTGAGGTTACTTTCTGCCTTAGGGTTAATTGTGCTCAGATGCACCCTCTAGGCGTAGATTATTTAGTTCATACTAACACATACAACACATCCACACGGTCTCTTTTTCTAGTTCTCTTTGGAGCTATTTTCAGAGATGAAGAAGAGTTGTATGCCTCGCAGCCAGTGATAGCCGTGGCTGGAGGCATTATGTTTTTGGATTGTCCGTCCATCCCATTATCATGAACACGATATCTCAGGACCCCCTGGAAGGAATGTCTTCAAATTTAGAACAACCGTCCACTTGGACTCAAGGGTGAACTGATTGGTCACTGTGACCTCAAAAAACACAATTTTTAGCCATAACTCAATCATTCCTACACTAATTATGACAACATTTGACACCATGTTTAATATGATAAAATGATGACATCAGTCTGGCAAAAGGTCAACTTTTCTATGACTTTTTTTTTTTCTATTTTCTTGCCATTGTTCAATGCCCTAACTCAGGAACAGAAGTGGAGATTCTGACCATATTTCACATTTGTTCGGATACTGAATTTGGGACACTAATCTTGGGTGTCCACCTTTTAAAACTGTGGCAATTGTGTAGATCTTCTATGCTTTTGTTCTATGTTTCGCCAAAAAACACATTTAATACCTTTTTATTAAATTGCTTCATAGTCTTCACTACATACACTATATGAGTCTGGATAGACATGGATGTAAACACCACCTAGCTTCTAGTTAATACAATATTTCCATGAGCACGTGCAGTGGCTATTAGAAAAGGTAGAAGTGGTTACCTTAACCACCTTTTTGAAGAAAGCATTGCATCTTAAATTCTGCCTTTGCCCAAAAAACAAGACAATCCGTACAGCGGGCAATGTAGCATATAAATAGGTGGGATGAGTACTTGACAGGGCAATTTGTATTGCAAGACATGTTGGTTGGGTTTTTACCGCCAGATCTCCCTAGGAATGTGCAGGTCTGTGTGGTGCACGGGCATGTAGCATACCTGACTTTCATACTAAACACTGTTCTTAGCCAATGGCTTATGCTGGCTTTTTTAACCATGACCACAAATTACTAAATATTCACTAGTTTCATTACTCCTTAATCAAGCATTTTAGTCACCAAACCTTAACCATGGTGGGCCCAGGAGAAAACCAAATTTGGAGAACTTCATAATACAGCTGGAAAAGAAGTTGCCAAATTCTATCTCCATTTAATTTAGGAGAACTTCTTACCCTATCTACACCGGACTGGTTTATCATTCCTCCGTCAGACAGAACAGGGGTCCATTTCAGGAAGGAGGTTTAACAAACTCTGAGTCTAACCCTGATCTTTGAGTTGATTTACCCTGAGATGGGAATCTGAGTTTTTGGTTTCGGAACAGCTGATTAGAGTTGGTTCAATCAACTCAGAGTAGGTTCACTCAGAGTTAAGCGCGTGCACCACCACAAGAAAAAGGCAGCATTAATGGAGCCATGATACTACGATTCACCATGGTAACAACCACAAACAAATGGGTCGGCGGAAATACTCATGCGCTAGGGGTGTAACGATTCGTTTTAACAACGATTCGATTTGTATCACGATTCGTGGTTGTCGATACGATTCAAGGACAATATTGGTTAATTTAGAACAATACGATCCGAAACGATTCAGTGACTTGAAATCGATTCAGTAACCTTTTAGCCAAAAATTCAACCAGTGTGACTGAAATAAATACCTGGATACTGGACAGTGCAGGTGAAGTTTCCTAGATTCCTGTTTCTTGTAATGGAATCAGGTATCAATTTATTATGAATATAAATAAACAAGTAAACAACAATGAATGGCAAATGCATTCACATTTTATTTGAATAAAGTGCAAACAACACTTTAGGTTGAATTAACAGGAAGTTAAAATTGTCTGATCTCATTTTCAATATTCAATACATTTTCAATAAAAGTACAGGAAGTGCAACCAACATTTCAACAGTAGGTTTACCTGCTACTTCTGCTTTTGTTTTTCAACATAAAAATATTACAATATTAATATCAAAAATAAAGTGCAACCAACATCTCTTCAGCTTGAATTAACAGTAGGTTTACCTGCTATTTCTGCTTTTGTTTTTCAACATAAAAATATTACAATATTAATATCAAAAATAAAGTGCAACCAACATCTCTTCAGGTTGAATTAACAGTAGGTTTAACTGCTACTTCTGCTTTTGTTTTTCAACATTACAATACAAATACAGTATTAATATCAAAAATAAAGTGCAACCAACATTTCTTCAGGTTGAATGAGCAGTGGATGAACCTGCTACTACTCTCATTTTAATAAACAAACAATATTCAACAAAAGATCAAGTGTAACCTACTAGGCTACTCTTCAATGACTACAGATTTCTTTTAAAAAATATCAACTGATCAACATGATCTGGCCATAGAACACTTCTCTGTGCGTTCACTATGTTGCCAGCAGTACTAAAAACTCGTTCTGCTGGCACACTGGTGCCTGGAATGCACAGGTACCGTTTAGCAAGGGTGGAAAGTACAGGTAGCTCTTTCTCCTGAGATCTCCACCACTTCATGGCATTTTCAAACACCTCTGCTCTGGCTGTCTCGCTTGTGGATTTTCTTTCTCTTTGGGTGAAGGAATCGCCAAACAGCACATCTAAGGCTTTCTTCTTACAAGAAGGTGACTCATTTGGAGCTACAATATAAGAAATATATTTCAAAATATAGTCATGTTTCTCATTAATACAAAACAACAACAATCTTTTATTGGTATCACATGAAACACGCCTATGGTCTCTTCATTGAATCCTGACAGCTTTGTGCTTGAGCTTCCCTCATCTTCCTCCTGATTCCCCATTGCTTGCATCTATTGATGTAAGAATGTGTGAACTGTTCAAATTTCTGCTCTGTAATACTGCACACATAAATTTAGAGGAAGATAAAGAACAGATGAGATTTGAGAGAGGACAAATGAAAGGGGAGAAGAGAAAAGAGCAGAGGAAAGAGGAGAGAAGAGTTACCTGGTGGGACACTTCTGCCTCAAAAACCAGTTTTGTGTAGACCTGTTCTCTGTCCTCTTTTTCCAGGTAGAGCAGTTCTTTAAATCGCGGGTCCAACGCTGACGCTGTTTAAAGAACAAGAATATTGCATTCATTGCATTATTTAATTAAGTTGACCTTAAATTGCAAGTGATGATCACCTCCTCATACACAAAATAATCAGAAGATTAAACTTTAGTATGTTTAAAAGAAATGTGGCACAGTGATGATGTAAAGCCACCATGAACTAAGAATTGTATTGCAGATATCTTGTTTACTTTTCCATATGAAAAAACAACTCAAATTCAAACTTGAAAACGCAAAGGTGTGGCATTTTACAAATTAATACAGTCTAATAACCTAAATTTTAATCAAGTTGATTTTAATTAAGACTCCAAATTAATTACCTATGTTGAGAGCATCTTGGGTGCCTCTGTAGCGTGTGGAGAGGTCACTGGCCATCACCCTCTTAATCTCTGCAACCAGGGTTGAGTCGTCTTCGCATGGCTTTAGGTGTTTCAGCAGTTTTGCTTGAAGAAGAGCAATTACAGAGAGAGTTGGCTGGTCTTCTTCACACATCACGGTGGTTGCCATTTTGACAGGACCCATCAATTGAACAATGTCATCCATGTTGGCAATATCACTCTCACTCAGCTTGCCTACATCTGTGACCCCCTTTCGTAGATCCTTGGACATCAGAGTTGCCATTATAGCTGACTGTTGTTCCAAAAAACATTCTGGTGATTATGTCTTGGATCAGTTTATGTTTTGGTAAATCCATCAGAGTTTGTTTTTCCTGTAGGGCGTGACATGCAATCGGGCTGCGGTGAAAATATCCAACAATTTTTCGCACTTTCCCCAACAACCTGGAAGCACGGTCCACCCCCAAACCCTTCTGCGAGGCAAGGTTGAGTGTATGAGCGAAGCAGGTAATGTGTGGACTGAACTGGGCTTCTGCACCGGCCACAATCATATTCCTGGCGTTATCTGTGACGATGGCAGGATTCTTGTCGGAGATTTTCCACTCCATGCAGGCTTCATGCAGTAACGCGCCAATATTTTTACCAGTATGGGCTTCATTTAAAACTCTGGTTTGCAGAACAAAGGTCTTCATTTTCCACTTCGGATCAATGTGATGAGAGGTAATTGTCACATACCCTTGATTTGAGCATGACGTCCAGCCATCTGTCGTTATCGCTACTCGTTCAGCTTGAGAAAGCGACAGCTTCACATAATTCTTAGTACTTTCGTACAATGCAGGAAAAAACCTTTTCTGAGAAGTGTGGTCGGCTTGGTATTGTGTACCTTGGCTCCAATGTTTGAATCATTTCACGGAATCCCGGATTTTCAACCACACTGTAGGGTCGCATGTCTTTGCAGATAAACTTGGCAATTGTTGCCGTGATGTTTTTCGCCCGAGCTGAGTTTTGGCCTAGTCTCTGACTAAACATGCAGGCGAGACCTGAGGCTTCTGCAGAGTTGACTTTACCTTTCGCTGCTGTAGCAACGGGAACGCTGCAAGAGGTGCCTGGACGGTCGGTGTTGTGTGAAATCCCATGGCGCCTTAGTAGGTGGTTGGAGAGATTTGTCGTGTTGCCGTTGTACTTTACTTGACCTTTACATATCCTACAAACAGCGAGCGACTTATTTAGAATATCTCCGTCTTTGCAAAAGCCAAAGTGTTTCCACACACTGGACCGCAATGGTGGCTTGATAATTTCTCGCTCGTCGGCTTCTCCTCTGCCATCCGCCATGCTATGTTTTGTTGTCTTTGCGCCTTTGCGCTGCTGCTGGCGCGGGGCGATGACGTCACGGATAGGCAGACTGAATCGAGTAATGTTTAAAGCCTTTATCTGATGTATAAAAACATCCATATAAAGTCTGACGTGCTTAAATTTAAATATTTCCTAGTATCGATACAATCGATTTATTACATTTTAAAACCATGTTAGATTGATATATGTTGTCCAAAAGGCCAACTCGCCAAGCACAGATCGATGTAGTTGGATCATAGGAATATAAATCGATAAATCGATGTAGTAGATGGATCGTTACACCCCTATCATGCGCACAAACATCAAGTTTGAACATGTAGGCTATTTAGTTAGTAAAATAGCAAGAATTGGCATGGGAGAAAATGGCTGCTCGAGTCAATGCGTAAGCTCTAATATAGTGTATTAATTTAATATTTAATCACAGGTAACCTATAATATTACTGGTGAAAACTGAAATGTTAGTACACCTATAATTTCATTAAGGTGCAATCCTGCGGGCGAAAAGTAAACTACTAATCCCATTCTGATGTTGCAGCACCATCATAACAATTATGATTTACAATAATTTATTTCTTTTTAATGGCTCTCACTGGTTTTTGTCCAGGGAACTCTACACAAATGTTTAAAAAACATTTCAGAGCAAGGTACACTTTTCTGATGGCTCTGCATACAGTGGCTTTACTAATATGCTCCGCATCACCAATGGTGTAAGGAAAACTGCCATTTGTAAAAAATCATAATGCGACACAAAGAATGTGCCGGGATGTAAGAGCATGTCCACGATGGGTGACCTTATTGATATGAGGACGATAAGGTTATGAAGGCTACATAACTGATAGACTGGGAAGAAAAACAATACCACTCAAATAGGTAGGCTAGTATCTGGAAATGAAAATGCATCTATAGTCGGGGCCTCAATATCATCTCCTGACGTATGTTTAACTCCCTGAGAAGTAATCCAGCTTCTTCATCAACGGGATCGTCGACAAAAGGAAATGCCATGTTGATGAACAAAACGTTTTAAAGTCCACCTAACACTGGTAATAAACCAACACGTTTTTTTTTAATTCATGCAGATATAACAAACCGCTAAAATGCGCCCGATACAGACTGAATGAATGAATGAATGAGGAAATAAAAGAGTGTTGTGTTGGAGGGAGGAGACTGAGAGAAACTCGAGGTTTGTTGAAGAAAACCTGCTCCCGACCAGATTAGGTTCACAGACTAAGTTACCATAGTAACTGACTCTGACGTTAAGTTACCTCTCTTTCTGAAACGGGCTAGAGTTACCCCTCTCTCTCAGGTTTGATTTACCTCTCTTTCTGAAACAGAAAACTCAGTTTCCCTCATCTCAGGGTTAACAAACTCAGAGTTTTCACTAAACCTGATTTCTGAAACGGACCCCTGATACTCGTTGGTGCAGGAGAGTTGAAGGGAGGGAGAAAGAGGCCTGAGGCAAAGATTCTGAACGAGGTAAAAAGGAGTTAGTTATTGTACATTGGCCCGCTAAATTGGCCGTCCAGCAGTTGGAGCTGCAGCTTTTGCTGTGACATAGTTAATGGATGCGATTAACGTAATACCATTAGTGCTTGATAGCTGCAATTTGCATCAACAATCTTGCTCAGAATCATAACTAAGTCAAATCTGAATACACAGACATAAAGCGCATATTTCTAGATTTAGGTCTTCCCCGCTGATGACCTTATCTCTGTTGTTGTTGTTGTTGTTGTTACTGGGGCTGTTGAGTGAGAGCACTGTTTTCTGTAAGACATTTGGACACCTTTACGTTTTCTCGGCACTGCTTTGAGTGCCTTAATAAACGGGATAATTCAAGAACTTTACTCTTGTCTCCGACTTGTAAGTGGAACAGTACAGCGAGCATGTGGTTCGCCCAATCCAAAGTAATACAGCGCACTGGACATTGGTTTATTTTTAACCTAGAAAACGTGCCAGAAACAAGTTCACCCATTCGCTTCTCAATGTCTTATTTAGATATACAGTGCATGTATTAGTACATATGTTAGTTTTGTTGAAAGTCACTACTGATATACTGTACATTACATGTGTGGGAGTATAAATATTGTGTGAGAATGTGTGTGAAACTGTGTATGGTGTAATTGGCTTTCTGCGTGACATCTGCAAATATGAGCTTATGTGTGAGAGCTGAATTGATGATTGTGTTGGCTGATATTTCAAATGCTTGCGGTAGACTAATCAGAGTTTATGGTGGTTTTGTATCTGTAACGTTAGTGCAAAAAAAATATACAGTGAAGGAAGTCATTTTGCGTGAGGAAGGTTTATACCTAGTGTGATGTCAAAAGCTTAGAGGACTTTTATTTGGATTTATACCCTAACTCGTACACTATTTGGGATGACTGTCCCTGTTCAAAGGGAGTTCATTCTTACTTCAGTCTCAGTAAAAGTTGCACATTTCTTAGCAACTTCTCAAGCTCACTTAGCAGTAGCGAACTGTATTTCGCACTCATGCTCTTACCCCAATGGCTGTCAGGATGGGAATCTGGTAGATCCATTTAATGTTACCAGCACTTAACTCCCAACACCTGCAGTTGACACAAATACAGAGGAGAGGATGAAGTTATAGAAGCAGCAAAAATAAGATTCACAATAGTTCAGTGGGAATGAGAATATAGGTGGTTAAAGATTAAATTTTTAAGTTAGAAGTTGGTTAAACTGACGCAAACATTTTGGTTTGTCCAAAATAAAACAACGAGAAGACCCCAAGAATAGCAGAGAAGAGGGTAATATGGAAAATGGATGTAGACTGTAGGCATAAATAAAGGGGATTTAAAGATGGGTGACAAAAAACAGCAGGAGGGCTGACCTTGGAAAATGCTAAAGAGAGAAATGTAATATTTTCGTCAGTGTCCAGGTTTCTAAAGATGCTTAAAGGGAAACTTCACCGATTAGCATTAAGCTTTGTATCAGTAGAACCCCGGTAGTACTTTTGAATGACCATGCTTCCCTCCCTCATGTCCCCCTGAGAGGGGAGATCTCTGTATTGAGGATCTGGAAAAAAACCTCAGATGACGCAAAATGACAATTTTTGCGTCATCACAGGCTTTTTTGCCCAGAGGCAAAAGACTACAGCCTGTATTCATTGTGTATTAGGAGCCACTTCCGCGTAGCCCAAAGGGGGTTGGACTGTCGGCTTTTTCCGGAGATTGCCGAGGAAAAAACGAGTGTCAGCCATCTTGAATCCTCGCTTAGCTTCTCAGCAGGAGCAGAAACTGTTCATCCCGACGGAAATTTTGGGACGCAAGCTTTTATTTTGAAAAGTAGACGGGACGGCATGATATGGGACGCTCCAGACTAAAGCCATACAGTCTTGGAAATTTTAGAACAACAATTATGTGCATTCAAACTACTACACACGTGTACCACCGGGATACATTGGAACACATGGGAGAATATGCAGGACACTTTATTACGGACGCAATACTCGACACACTACGCAAGCTTTGCCTGCACGGAGACCAGCGGTGGTGCTCGATTCCTGTGGCCGGTAAAGTGACCTCATCAGTGGGGAGCGTTGAACGAGTGTGCCGGTGGAAAGCTAACGCTAGCCAGCCATCTGTTCACCAATCGTGCTTGCAAGTGTCTGCTCATTAAACAAACTGGACTAGCTACATCCAACTTCAACGAAACTCCCAACGCGAGTTCAGAGACGGCTGTGCTGTTTTTGTTGTTGTGGAAATATTGCTGTGGACAATCCAGCCTGCTGTCACCGGGTAAGACTACTAGTGGAGGTGGGCTGTGTTACCCCGGACTGCCTGTTGCAGAAATGGGGTGATTTGTATCCAACTAACTGCTAACTGCTGGTGGAGTTTGTGACTGTAAAATGCCGACAATTCTAGCTACATCCCACGCAAATGTACGGCTGTGTTTATACTCGATGTTTATATCACAGCCCACCAAGAGCTAATGCTAGTAGTTATGAGTTAGCCTTCTTTTATTACATGGCTTGGTTGAATTCTAATGTAGAATATGGTCTGTTATTACTTGATAACAGACCGCTGCTAAGGATAAAACACCGTTGCCATGCATAGCAGAGCGTTGCCATGGACACAGTTCTGTTCACTCTGGAGCTATCAATCAATCCGCTGAAAGAAGTCCGGATAATGTATCAGCTGTGGCCAAAAAAAGCATGTTTTGAATGTGTAACACCACTTGAGCCACGGTGAAACGTTTTTTCGTGTATATGGTTGAAATGACAATAAAACACACTTGTTGAGTTGATCGTCTCACTGTCTGTCTGTAAAGGGTGGCTTGGGAGTGGCCTCATACAGCAGCAAAGCAAGTGCATTCTGGGATTTGGTGTCTTTCATCCATATTAGCCAAAAACACATTTTCTGTCTTATCTTGGCCTAGAAGGCACCAATTTCAATTTTCTTTTCACATTTCTACTACATAAGTGACCCAATTTAAAGATATATTCAGCTTTCCCGTGGTGAAATTTTCCTTTAATTTGTGGTTTTACACATTTTCAATCCATGTTACCTTTTGGTTATTATTTTTTTTTTTTAAAGGTTATTTTTTGGCATTTTTAGGCCTTTATTGACAGGACAGCTGAATAAATTAAATGGAAGAGCGTCAAACCCGGGCCCGCTGCGTCGAGGAGTAAACCTCTAAATATGGGCGCCTGCTCTATCCTGGCACCCTGGTTATTTTGTTCATTTTTTTGATCGTTTCCATTATGGCTGTTTCAACTTTTTTCCCTTTCAATTTCCATTCTGAATTGAACCTTTTCTGTACTCTACAGTGTTTTCATTTCTCATTTCAGGTTTTCAATTTCATGACATAGCTTCCCAGTGTTTATTATGGCCTGCTTTGCCTTGTTGTAGAGTAAAATTGTCCACACTTTTGTCTTATTTCAGTTTTTAATGGCATGATTTGTTTTGTAGTAGAGTAAAAGAGTCTACCCTTTTCTCTTATTTCTCTGGCTTCAAGTATTTTTACCCATTACATCAGATACATGTTATGCCATGTCTGGTTGGACTATTCTATCTGTATGTCATCATACTGAAATATGTTTAGCATGGCATTCTCTCCAAACAGTATGGGAACCATCACAAGGAAAACGACCATCATAACAAAAATATATAGCTTTGCACCTTGTGCCTGTTCCATGGGATTATGCAAAACATGATTAGTATGTTGTATCACAAACATCAAGCCTGCCAGTGTGTACTTTGCATGTTACGCTTTCATGGTCTCTAAAAACACATCCCCAATGAAATGTTGGGGAAATGGCATGAAAATGTAGTCTTTCATGGAATTAATGCAGAATTGGAAGAATGAAACTACGGTATGTTAGCTTAAAAAACTTCAACCAATTGAAATGTGATGTATCAAATGTGGTAACACTGAGTTCTTAACTAACCCATCATATTTTATTGACGTTGCTTTACATTGAGAGGTCTGTGGCAAAGATGTTGCTTGAATCTCATGTCGGTGGGACTAAAACCTGAGGAGGGGTGGCAAGGAACTGGGAATTGGGAATGGTCCAAAGTGTCTGCAGTACGGTGGCCAAGATGATTCAACACCAATACAAAAGCCACAACACAAATGCAAAAGCTACAAAACAAACGACACTTAGAATATTAATCTGAGCCTGTCAGTGGCAAAACAAGTGCTTTTGTGAAGGTAAATACAAGCTGGACAACAGCTAAACTTAAGTCAATTACAGCTTGGAAATGCAGAAATCCTCAGAGTTGCAATGCTATTTGGCCCTAAAAAGAGAATACACAGTGGCAGAATACCCAAGCACCGTGACTGATCCAAAGCCAAGGAAATCATTGACTATGTACGGACTCAGTGAGCACAGCCTCGATGTCGAGAGAGGCTGCCACAGGCAGACCTCGCTTCCTGATGAGAACAGACTGTGCACCTACTGCACAAACATTACAAACACCCAAAAAGGTTTTGAAAACATGACTAATGACAAAAAACTTACATAAGGTGAAATGCAACTACAAATACAGCAATGTGCTAGCACAGCAGCAAGATTTGTGAGCTGCTGTGACAAGGACATCCAATGGAATAAAACCACCATAAAGACTGTACTCATTTGACTATTGCTGCACTGGCTATTTGCACTATGCTGATCTCTGCACATATACACACTGTACACACCTACACAACAAATACCTCGAAAAAAAAGTTTACACACTCACTTTTTTATATTCATTTTTATTTTTTATTTTAAGTTTTCTTTACTTATCTGTATATAGGCCTATATGTATATATATTATATTAAACTTTACCCTTTTCATTTATAAATTTACTATTTTCATTAGCATATTTGATTAATAATGTTGCAATGTTACATGGCACAGTTCACACTTTATACACCACTTTACACTTGTAGATCTTTACTTATTGTATGTACATGTTGCTTTGGCAATGTTAACAGCTGACAAGACAAGAGCTTAAATTGCATGTTGGAATTTTTAATATCAATTCAACTGCCCTTTTGCAACTCTAGTGTGACCTGTGTAGAGAATCAGGTCAATAGCTTGGAGTGAACCAAATAATGAATGTTATCAGCAGTTAATGGGTTAATGAGAGGCAGAGGGAAGTCATGTGTGGCACCAAATACCATTACATCAGAATTTATGAAATACAGCACTCAACTCTGCTATTAAACTATAGTAGATTGTCCTGTAGTCATCCTGGGCTTTAACCTTTTGTGTTTCCAAAATATACTTTATCACCAAAAGTATGTATACGTACTAAGTTGTGTGTACGTTTGGTCTAGGACCCTAAATTCCAATTAAGGGAAATCTTAAGAGGATTTACAAAGAGAGTCGGTTATTACCCTGCAAGTCGCAGGCTGTATTATAAAGTGTTACTGATAATTCTCATATGAATAAGTAGACAACAAGACAGAGGATGCCATAGCACACATCTTCCACACCAACCTAATCTCACCCTTTACACAAAGGAAGCTATGTTAGATTGCTGTTCATTGACTACAGTTTAGCGTTTAATACCATAGTTCGCTCCAGGCTCGTCACAAAGCTCAAGGACCTGGGAATAAAATACATCACTGTATATGTGGATTCTTGACTTCCTAACATGCAGACCCCAGGTGGTGAGGGTGGGGGACACACCTCTTCCACCCTCATCCTTAACACCGGAGCACCTGGACCCTTTTTACGATGTTTTCGTGTTTAAGAGACAGATGGGAACATCACTTTTTTAAATTGGTCCAGTACTGAGCGAGACCACTGCAGTCGGCAGCGGTGAAAAAAGCTACAATTTACGTCCACTAAAAGTGCTTGTTTTGCCACTGACAGGCTCAGATTATTGTCCTATGCATCTGACAACATTGTGGAAATGATCACTACAGAGGTTGACCTTTATGTTAAAGAGTAATATCCTTTTTGTTTAACATGAAACCTCATCGAAACGGTATCACCAAACCCAACAGACTCCATTGTTTAACCAGAAATGAATTAATGTTCTTGTCACCACTTATCGTTCATCAGTGTGGATGCTCACGTCGTTTTGGTGTAGATAGCCCCAACATTATGCCGATATGGTCAGCCGACCGAGAGGGTGTCTGAGTTTAAGTAGGCCTACCTGGGTCTATGGCTACATAGCAAATATAATGGAAAAGTACTTATGAAACATGAAAAAAGAAACTAAATGCTACAAAGTCATTTATCTAATACAAACTGCGTCCGTATATGACTGAAGCAGCAGCAAAGACATCACTGCACAAAGCTGAGGTGGGTCGATTGACTACAGTATAGAGCTTTAAATGTATGTATAAAAGCTATTAAGTCAACCCTCATTAATACAGTAGGCTAATAGAAGCAGGACAGAGTGCTGGAGTTAATACAACAGTGTACGATGATATGTTAGACAATAGGGCAGTAACACTTTATGGTAAGGGAGCAGCCAGGTTCCAAAATCACATGGTAAGCCTTCCCAGAAGAAGGCCATTATAGCAGCATATTATGTCCATAATTTTGGAATGAGATGTGAGAACTTATTTATTTTTATTGCATTTGCACCGGGGTTCCGAGAGGACTGAAATTTCATTTGTGCCGTATGTCATGCATGTATAGCACATCTGACAATAAAGCTGACTTGACTTGAGAATGAGATAACAATCACAATTGGATGTAATGATCAATGTCAACATACCTTTTTATATAAGTTTGGCCATGAAATGCACCTGACATATCTTTTAAACGAGAAGCTCCTCTGACAAAAATGTATTCAAAGTTTCTTTCCAAATTAAATCATGTATATTCAATTAGATTTTACTGATGCTTCAAATATCACCACAATTAAGCGATAATTATACCGTCCTGAAATGCTCTTTGTGCATCTTTTTATATTCAAGCGTTTGTCTTCCAATTTTGTTGGTGTAAACGACATTTTGACAGTATGACTTGCTCTCTTACCTTGCATCTGCTAGTGTCGCCCTGACAATCGCCCACAGTGCCACAAAAACAGCTGGAACACCTGAAATGAACACCAAAAAAAAAAAAAAAAACAATAAGCTGTGCTGCCCAGATTATGTCAAAACACAAACTAGAGATAGTTACACACAAACTCTCACCCCGATCGCACCCATTGTCATCTATGTAATCCCCCCCACTGGAGGAATATTGTGGCATAGCTAGGGATGGGTAACACCTAAAATATTACAACACCAGTACCAAAACCAGTACCCTTAAAGGGATACTGATCCCAATTGAGTATTTGAATGAATGAATGGAAGCATCTTGGAACGCTGAACTGCCAACTTTGTCAAATACACCGTGCTTGACTTCAACACACCACAGACTGTATGGGTTTTAGCTGCTGCGGTAGTGGGCCAATCATATCAAATTGAAAAACGCTTGCATCAATTGGCTGTGAAACCAAAACCATACAAATAGTAATTTCTTTTTAGATCTGGGTACAAAAAAGATCGAAAGGAGGTATCACTAGACTGGAGAATTTTCAATACTACTCGGTACTGGGTATTTCGTTCACTACCCAGCCCATCGTTCTGTAATGCATCATGACACACCTCCGTCCTATCCACCAGTGTAGACGTGTGTCAAATTTTAAGAGAAGCAGCAATTCCATATCTTTTATGCTCCAGAACAGCACATTAGGGCATATCTGGTGTGTTCTTCTGCCGTAAAAATGACACATTGCTACATTGCTACTTTACTGTACACATACAAATCTACTGTGCTAGAATTTGCACAGTATTCACGTATTCCATACAACCACCATACACAGAAATGTCTAAACTGTCAGAACCATTATAAAGTAGACTAACACTACTTCCTAAAGAAACTTAAAATTGCATCATTAGTTTCTTTAAGTTTAGTGGGTCGCTATCGATTCTGCTTTCCCTCGGCTTTTGTTCCATCAATTTGTTAATTTAGTAAAACTCTTTAGCACCATAGATTGGATCCGTCTTAATGTATCAACTTAGGAACTTATCAAATCTGTTCTTGGGATCAATTCTGAACTTGTTAAAACTACATTTGCTTATCTCAGGTCCTGAAACAACCTACTATGCACTTCAAAGAGCCAAAACAAATGGTGACCTTGGGCAATTTTAGTAATTCGCATTCAAATGGTATTATAGATAGAATTGCACTAGCAAAGATTAAAACAATCTCGTGGAGGGAAAAAGGCACCATGGAGAAATGCTGTCTGTGAGAGCCAAGAAAATGCAGTGTGACCCACTACGAAAACTATTAAGAGAGACTTGAACAGATTTACAATTCAGAAGAAGTGACAGAATTGGTTTCTTTTATCCACAGCAGTAAGATTAACAATGCACACATTCTGATGCTACTGTTGTCAACAGAGGGGTCCTGCAGTTTCTACTGTTTTAAGGTAGCTTGCTCAATTGTATATTTTACCAGGGAATGTAATAGATAATGCATCTGAAATGACTTATGTGGCATTATGAATACATCTACAATCTTAAAAAGAAGTTATTGCATAGGATTGTAATTGTGGTTGTACAAGATTGACCGCTCTTTTAGAAGAAATGTCTCTTCCCTCTAGAATGCCCTGACCCTGGTTATTCTGTGGAACTTTAACTGGATGAAAAGTGTTCCCCCATCTTTCAAAGGATGCTGCATCTTATCTGTAGCTAAAAATGAAAGGAAAAAAAAAACCAAAAGTGCAGGGCATGGATGGAACGATAATATTACACTGAGCACAGCACTGGAACATCAAGGGGTTGCATTTTTTGTCAATGGGCAACTGATGGAAGCTACTGATGATAAAAGCATTTTCATTAATTTTACCAGATAGTCAGAGAATTAGATTTGGCATCCCAGTCATGGCATTGTTTTTTCTAACTTTTGGGTTACTGACATCCTTGTCAACAGAAACAGATCAATTTTAAATAGTGTTTGCAAAGGACAACTTTTCTACATGTCCATGTCAGAGTGGCTACATCCATATTGCTGTAACATTGTTTAGGGTGTGTTTATTAATCGTTGTGAGTTGCCCACATTATAGTGAAATCTATCAGACAAGTCTTCACCAGCTAGAAAATTATTCCCCTTTTATCTCCAGACAAATTCACACTATCAAGCTAAATTAGCACAAAATGTGTGCTGCGAAAATAATTTGTTTTTTAGGTTTCCAGGGAGAACATTAAGGGTGGATCAATTTGACAGAGCTGATTTTGGACCTGACAAGAAAGGCATACTGTCTCATGGATGAGAGAAGGAGATTATATCACAAAGCAGGTTAAAAAGGAACCCTGTGACCCTGACAGTGAATCCATTTAATAATACTAAATAATGAATAAATTACCTACTGACAAGAATCAGCTCTGTATCCGTATTCCCTCTGTAGCTAAATTCATCCCAACTGGTTATTATCATATAATCCATGAAAACAAAATGAGTAGGCAGGTCAAGGACCATTTTTTTGTAGCCATTAAAACACAGACATTGAGTCTAATTAACAGAACACTGCTTTTGTCAGGACATTGGACAATGCTTCTAAAATAGAAATCTTGGTGTAGTCATGGACTCAGACCTGAATTTCAACAGCTACCAATTACAAAGTCAGCCTATTATCACCTTAAGAATATATCAAGGGTTAAAGGACTTTCTCAGCAGGATTTGGAAAAACTTGTCCATGCTTTTATCTTCAGTAGACTTGACTACTGTAACGTTGTCTTTCCAGGGCTCCCTAAAAAATCAGACAGCTGCAGCTGATTCAGAACGCTGCTGCTCGAGTCCTCACTAAGACCAAGAAAGTGGATCACATCACTCCAGTTCTGAAGTCTTTATACTGGCTTCCAGTGCCTCAAAGAATTGATTTCAAAATACTTTTACTGGTTTATAAATCACTAAACGGTTTAGGACCAAAATACATTTCTGATCTGGTACTACACTATGAACCATCCAGACCTCTCAGGTTGTATGGGACAGGTCTGCTTTATGTCCCCAGAGTCAGAACTAAACAGGGGGAAGCAGCGTTCAGTTTTTATGCTCCATAAATCTGGAAAAAACTCCCAGAAAACTGCAGTCTGCCGCAACTCTGTTCTTTTAAATCAAGGCTGAAGACCTTTCGTTTTGATGTTGCCTTTCTTTAAATAATTGTTCATTTCTTATACTGAAGTTGCATTGTTGAAACTGTATGACAATCTATACAAGCATATAAAGAGAATTAAAAAGTAAGACCTGTGGGACCGGCCCGTTCTGGAGCAACGGCTTATACACTGTCCGATACTAGCAGCCTAAAATCTCGTATTGTATCTGCTTTTATATTTTTAACTGTTTTTAACTGCTCTTTAATGTTTAATTTCTTATACTGCACTGTAACTTTTATTCTCGTATTTTATCTGTTTTAAATTTTTTTATCGTTTTTAACTGCTTTTTAATGTTTTTATGTAAAGCACTTTGAATTGCCCGTTGCTGAAAAGTGCTATGCAAATAAAGTTGCCTTGCCTAAAATGATCATAACTGTTTTCCAATTATTATACTGTAGACTTAACACTTAGCAATAAAGTAGAAAATATAGCTGCCATAACACAAAACTAATCTGACAATCTTTACTTAATTTTGCAAGTTTGCTAAATTTGCAATAACCTTACATTTAGAGAAGTTATCGGAAATTCACAAATGCAAAGTAAAAGCATGAATTATAACTGTGCATCATTTTTCATTCTTAGTGCTTCACTGTACCATCCAAAGCATAGTGCATTTTCGCAATTCTATATACAGCACAGTGTAATACGTATTGATACTGTAACTGTTGGGATTATCAAACCAAACCTAAGCAGCCATTTAAATGTTGATAAGGTGTGCATAATGTACAGTATAACCAAAAAAGCAGACACAGGTGAGACAAAAATCTGATGCCAGGGCCCTTTTTTCACTTCAAAGAAAACATCACAACCTTTCTGATGGGGGACAAAAACTTTTCATCTACTTGTCTGTACATTGTCACATACTTATGTGCAAGAAAGTACACACAAAATGGTACCAGCAGTTCTGTTCCATAATGAATATCAAAATGTATATTCCAAAACTCTCATCTTTTATGCGTCTTATTTATTTTTAAGTTCTTTTAGTACTACACACCTGCCTTCAAAACCATTATATGTAAATTAATGACATTTGTTATGTTTGAGTTATTAAATTCTTATCTCCAGGTAATTTATTTTCTTCCAAAATGCAAGTGTAGCACTTTCTTTAGAAGGCATTTCATTTCGCCTACATATGCATCAAACATGAGCAGATAATATTAATGAGGGGGATTTATAAATGAGGGCTAGGAAGCTGTTAACTGCTGTGTAATACCTTTTCCCTAAAATGTGGTTTGGTGCAGAAAAGGATTATGCATTGTATAGTGTATATTTTAACATTGCATTGTCTGTATACTTATTCATTGTGCTGATATGGCAATCGTGACTGTATTGCAAGTTTGAGCTCTGTATCAGCTAAAGCTTTCAGCATCGGCTACATTTTTGCTGAAGTGATTCGAGGATTGTTTCGAACGGATGCTTTAGTCCTGCTGCAACATGTCATAGGTGTTAAATGACAATTTAGAATTTTCTCTGCTTACCCCATCCAATGAGGGTGAAGCCCCATAGGTATTTGGAGTCTGATCGGAAGGCCATGAAGATGAGACTGTGGAGGTACAGGCCTTCTACCAGGATCCAGTAGTAGTTGGTGGCCAGAAAATAGATGAAGAGCAGCACTGTCACCTTGCAGCCAATCTAAAGATAAAACATTAACACTTTTTTCACAGCCTATTACACCACAGGTGCCTCTAAGCGAGTAGATGATCTGATTACATTTCACAGTACCTTGCTGTGTAAATTTGCACATAAATAAGGTAAGAAAAAGTACACAGCTGTCAATAAAAGCCATCACATCTGCTTTAAGTTGGCCCACACATTTTACTAACTGACAACCATTGTTTTTGATAACTCTAAATAATAATATGCCGCCAAATGAATCATACATTTGGCCGTGCAATCATAATAATAAATGAATACATGTATCTGCATTTCCTTCATGTCTGTGTCATCCACAACTAATATCTAGAGATGTTCCAATTCAATTTTTTCCTTCTCAATACCGATTTCAATATCTGAACTTGTGTATCGGCTGATAACCATGTATCGATCCGATACCAGTGTGTAAAAATAATATACAGTATATTTATTATTTAACAGCTGTAAACCCTGTATGGATCCGTTGCTGTCATTGTTTATGGCCAGGCTCAGGTTAAAGCCTTTGTGAAACATGAACAATACATACAGAGAATGAATGCCATAGGACTTTCTTTTATTGTCTAGTTTTACAGTCATTCATAATGGGAAAAAGAACATAAATATGTTGAATTCTATATAAATTTGTTTTTTCGGGGCTAAATTACATGGAATTGGATCAGTGCATAGACTTGCGTACTTGCTGTTACCAGCATTTTAGGCAGTATCGGAACGACTCTACTAATATCCGGACTAGTATGAGGAATTCACTTAAAAAATGCATGATAACAAAGTGCCAAAAACGTTCATTAGTGTGCAAAGTTGTAATGTCACATATTATACTTGACTTTGCCTAAGTTTACATTTCATAGTTATAATCCATGAAGCAAGCACAACCAAATACATTTACTTCAAGAGGCACAGAACAAATGCAGTGGGGATGTGGGTAAGGTGCATGCACTTGTGAGAATCCAGACAATAAAATGGTTACTGTCTGCAAATACAAGAAACACTAGTAACATGAGAGCTAGTAACTCCATGCTGATTGCTCACTAAGCAGTCCCTTAAAATGATGCACAAGTATCAAGTATCAAAGTATAATCTTTCACTTGTTTTCAGTGCCATTTTGTGAAAGACTTTCCAGGGCAAGGATTTAACTGTGTGCTTCAGGGAAAATCAAAATAACAAAATCACCTAAATGAAACAATCAATCCTGACCTTTAATGCCAATTAAATATCCCTTGATTTCACTCGAACACTACTCATTCAAAAGCAACATTCTGATGCCCCTAAAGCTGAATGCAAGTGCTATTACCATTCCCAGTCAAACTCATGAAGCTCCCTGAAGCTGAGTCACTGATTAAATTAGTTTAATGAAATTAAAAAAGGACAACATTTTAGAACATTTCAGAAAAGTCCCCACAGAAGATTTATTGTGGAGGTGTTCTGTCAAAACTGTTGCCTGTAGAGTTTTAATGATGAAAGGCCTGTTGCTACAAAGCAGCCACAGTTGTCTTTCCCCTCTCCTTATGCATCCCTGCAGATGTGAAGCCAGAAGAAACTTAATGACACACTCATGGCAGCCTTATATTTTAACTGTATGTAGCAGTGCATGATGGCAGAAGCATGTTCCTTTCATCATTTGGATGAAATTACACAAAGTGAATATTATTTTGAGGCACTTTAGCTATACATTTAGCAAACTTGTCTCAACATATAGGGGCAACTAGTTGTTAATTCTGCTGCACCAAAAAGTCTGAAAAGTAAGAACATTTGTGTCATTTTTAATATACTACATGGGTAATGAGGTGAGTTACTGCAGCAAAACAAAAATGGATTTAAAAAGAAATGCTTCAGCCACAGTAAACTGAAGGCCAGATACACATTTGGCCTTGAAAGCACTGCATTTTAATCGTTATTTTAAAATGAGATATGTATCTAATTAGTTGTGCTCCTGCTTTAAAATACTTTCATTCAAATATTACCATGTCATTTCAGGAACACAATTATCAAAGCTGTACGTGATGTGAGTGAAGAGTTAAACCTTCACCACTGTGTGGTTTAATGCATTGGAATTCATTAGGTATGGTCAGGGTATACTGATTATAATCCTGAGTATTTAAGGAAAGGTAATTAATTACTCTAATGCTTATTGTACTCAGAACTCACTCTTTGAAAAGGGTTATCAACAAGCAGGAGAATCAATGAGTAAATTAATACATGCATATTAACTGTCCACGGTCCTGACGGTCCAAGCCCATGGATGAATTTTCAAATTTCTAAGTTGTCTTCATAATGACATTACACAGCCTCGCCAAATGTGATCTGTATAACTTTAAAACTCATTTAAAGACATGTTTGTGAGCTTTAATTATGCCAGAGTGAAGTGTTTAAATTGTATAATAACCAGTATGCAAATATATTTGTGATACTGCCAGCATTTTGCTGAACAGGGTGAAATTCACACACAATTTAAAACTTATTCACCAGATTATAATAAAGCAAGGAGACCTGCTCAGCCACAGTACTTATTAGTTATAATGGCACTAAGTAGCAAAGGGAAGGACTGGGAATTAAAAACAACACCCTGGACTTGTGACTCAGCACAGCCCACCAAAACCCACCTGGATGTACAACACCCATACAGCCACACAAGGATGAAGGATTTAATTACATTACAGTAATTAACTTAAGTGTGATTTAAATATATTCTGTAGTCCGAGCACATAAAGCTCTTAGCACTTAATATATATATATATATATATATATATATATATATATATATATATATATATATATATATATAATACTCTTTATTCAGGTCTACTGTATAAGCCAAAGTTGTTAGCACTGTAAGAACCAAACATCCAAAAAAGCAGAACTGGTACTTACATACTGAGACGTGTCCAGTGGTGCCATGCTAACTGTCTTTAAGTTGTCCAAAAGGGCAGAATCAAAGTCCTGCAATCCAGCACTGGAATGGACGACTTTGTCCTTCACAAAGATGCTGACTGCTCGTAACATGAAGGAAACAAACAGGTGCATGTGGATGTAGTTTCTAGTGCAGTGAAGACGCCTGCCATGAAAACAAATAGTTCACTGTTAAGGATGAAACGATGCATCGTGAGTCAGTTTAAAATCAATATAAATGTGTAAAGACTAAAACTGGTTGACATAAAAACTGAATTGCGATGCATAATCTACTTTTCATTTCATTTTTGACTACAGACGTCACTATGTCTTCTCAGGTAATTTATTTGAAGAGATTTTTTTTTTTATATTCATTAAGTTATTTTGATGTTGTCAGGGTCCCACCGGCACTCACTCTTCCCTCTCATTCTCCAGCACACACTCCTCCCACTGATTCATACTCCTCGTCACTCACACAGATCAGTAGCTCCCAGTCCTTTATCTACATCAGTCCAATATCTATATGTAGCACTAACATGGCAAAGTAGGAGTAGACCAAGTATTAGGCAGTGGCTCAAGAAAATGTGTATGTTTCAAGACAAACAAGAGGTTTCAGAGTATATGGGGCCCATTTAATAATTATATTAGGGACAAGGATCTGTCATATTTGTTGGGCTAGTCTGGGGAAGTGGGATGGTGCCATCTGTGGTAGAGGTCACACAGGCAACTGTTAAATGTAGAACAGTATAGGTGTTGAATACTTGGATATTGTTGATGCGTCAATTTTGCAAGGCCACCGTTGCTGCATCTGCGGTAACAATTGGTTTAAAGAAATATAAACCAGCCAGAGCCTAAACAATTACAGTAAAACACTGTTTACAGCGACAGTATCTCTACAGAGTGGCAACAATAGCAGAGAGAGCAGAAAGAGCTGAGGGAGGCTGAAGAAGAGCCCAAATGACATGATAAAGCACAAATGTTTCAAACACAGCAAATGTAAGACCTGTGCTTGTCAAAATGCATCTTGATGTTTTTTTCAAGTTAAACAAGCAGCTCTGATCACCACTTTCCTGTCCGAGATTAGATCTTGTTGTTTTTGTTGTTTATTAGAGGTTGCATTGCCAGACCATACACAGTGCTGGAGTACAGCGCTTATCTATTCTGGGATATGGTGGAAAATGCTCTGGCTTGTTTGTATTTCTTTAAACCAGTCACAATGGGTAGTGTTAAAGCTTTAGTGTGTAACTTTTAATATTAATAAACGTCTGTTACATTCAAGCTATTGAGCTATCAAGCCAAATGAGTTGCTACAAAGCTAATTAAGACTATCCGCTCCACACAACTCTCTCTGTATTTCTCAGTATGACTATGTTCAGAAGATTGTGGCATCCGGTGACTTTCCCGCACATAAGCTCGAGTGAAGATAATGACCTCTTCTGAAGAGTCCATCATGTTTTTTTAATCCTCCGTGTCCTCCTTGGCTACTAGCAACTGTATGGAGGAGCGGTGGGGGCGATCACGAAAGGCTGTATCATGTGGACGCGCCAACAGTTTTGTTGTCATTACTTAGAATTCCTAATGGGGGCGACAGAAACTACGCACTATAGCTTTAAGCCCTGGATGCAGCAACGTTGCCCTTGCTTAAAAGATATAGCGGAAGCAGCTATGGCGCCCTCCCGGATGTCAGGCTTTTTCCCAGCAATGCACATCTGTTGAGCCAAACTAGTTGTTGACTAACTAACTTTCTACTTACATCTCTCTTAAATAAATCCTGCAACCTACTCTGTTGTGAAAGAAATGCTGGGATTCCAAACAAGAGACGGTTTCTTTTTACTGAGTACCCACTACACAGAACAGTGACACAGTGTTCACTATGATGGATTACCTTTATATGGAATGTGGGAGATAGGCCTTTAAAAGAAATGGGAAACACTGGTGTGGACCCAAAGCGTGAGCTTAGAATTATAAGGTTCTATCTCCGTTTAGGGTAGTTCTGAGATATTGAGCATCAAAGTTTTTACATCCCAGCTATTTTGTGAGATGGAACCTTTTTATTTTATTAATAACTAACTAAGAAAATATTTTTTTACAAAAATAACACCACACAGGCATTAATAAACACCTAAGGGATCAGATTATGTCAAAAACTCAATTTCGGCCAAAAGTGGAGATAGAACCTTATAATTCTAAGCTCACGAAAGGTTGATATTGCCTTAAAAGACTTGAATCTCAAATCACTGTCATTAGATACTACACTAAATAGCTGGACATTGGGTTGGTACACACTCAACATTTGCTACTCAGGCTGTGGTGAGACAAGGGAGTTGCTTATAAGGATTTTTTCAGAGGTATAATTGTGGTATATAATGTATTTATATATCAGCTGTGCAGAAAATACATTTATTTTTTTGCTGAAAATCATGTTTTCAACCTTCTTTCAGTCTCTCTACCAGTCTCCTGTCTCTCCCTCCCTGGCTCTTCAGCTAATAGACTACATATAATTAAAATGGACAGGGATTTCTAAAAGGATTTTGAAGTGCAAGTGAGATGATTACATCTACTGTAAAAACCTGGAGAGCATTGCTAGTAGAAATACAAGATATAATGGCTTCCAAATAATTTTGATGGTACACTGATCAGTAATAAGGAGGCTGATTCTTTGTCATTCCCACTGCGTGCCGCGATCGCCTGTTCTCGCACTTTGTAACTTTGGTGAGAGGGTTCAATCCCCCGGGAGATGCGCGTAACGCTTTACAGCACACCCTCTGATTTTGGTGAAACTGGATAATTGTTTATAGAGATGATGGTTTTCCCCCTTTTTGTTACTCCAGCTGCTCTGCCTCGACTCTCAGTGATTAACGGAGTTTCCTGATGGACAGAAGGCTTTTCTTGTTGCTAAAGTAATGCTAAACGCTAACTGCTGCTAACTGCATAGCTGCCGTCAGCTATAGTGTGTTCCATTTACCTCGGAACATGAAAGCCGGAGCTGCGAATGACCTCACACTCGAGTTGAATGCGTTCCATTTACAAGTCAGATTTTTCATTGTGGGGTTCGCTCTAGACAGGTTAGCTATTGTTAGCAATACCAGTTGATAACAACGCATTACGCAGCATAACAACATTTGGACAGGACTGTGTTTACAACTGATAAGTGAGACACAAATAAGACAGAAGTGCTGATAACCTCTATGTTACTACAGCTTTCACATCTGTTGATGCACTGGGCAGCCATGTTGGATTTTTGGTACTCGGAGGATGTCTGAGGTCTGAGGTCACGGGGCGTGTTAACCGACTTTGACTTCAGAAAATCCGACTTCCAATTATAAAGGGAACGCACTATAGTTAGCTCAGTTAGCCGTGCTGCCAGGACTGGGAGTGTTAGCCTAGGAGCTTTGGACCACTGGAAGAATAAGGCTGTTTGTGGTGCATGAAGAGAAATTGTCTTCTCTTTTAGTTGCAGGTGGAGGGAGGTAATGCTTTGCTTTACATCTTTGTTTTTATGTTCATAATCTCGTATTTTACATTGAAAATGTACATCATATTTACTCATCTTTCACATAATGGATGTAAATTTGATCTACCAGTATTACTTTGTAATCCACTTATGTACATAAAAAGTGGTTAAGCCACAGGATTTATGGAGAAACTGTACACAGCCTCACCACAAATTTTAAAAGTGGTGCCCAAAAAGTTACATAAAATATATATAATAAAGCTGATTTTTAAATACTCAAATCTTTCACAATACAGGCGATTTCCGGTCAAATCCTTTACAGAAGAATTGTGTTAATCAGACTCCAGTTTCTACCCACAACTCTGGAAATAAAAGCAGTGTTCTCTTGTTGCTTTCCTGATCCCTATTATGAACAGTTGTAAGCAGTCGCAGAGAAACACTGCTCCTCCCTGCATGTTGCATTTGCTGTGTCTTGTCACAAGTGTAATTGTGTCACAAGTACATTATTAACTGGTTAGACTTGACAGACAAACATGTAGTATTAAGCATGAAATTAGAGAAAGCTTTTGTTCCACTTGATGCCAGATGCACATTCAGCAGCAGCAACAACAATTAGTTACTAAACAAGTTTCAAGTTGATTTGGCGTTAAAGGTCATTGTAGTGCAGGATGTGGTTTCATTGATTTACCATTCATTAATTATTGTGGTGTTGGATTAATCGTGTGCATGTTTCTATTATATCTCAAACATACATCTAATGACTCTGACATTTGACAAACTGAGTATCATCTGTTTTGAAAATGCTGATTTAATAACATTGTTAGGTTAATTTACTTCACTACATGTTCTCAATCAGTTGAATATTTAATTAATATTTTTATACATATTTTGCATCTTGTATAGATACATGTGTACATTCATTTAGCATAATTGAAACCCTATAACCAGCCAAGAATGTCAATATACTATTTGCAAAACTGAAGTGAAAGTGAATGTTAATTGAAAGTCTGTGACAGAATGCAAACTCCATACCCTTACTTATTCATTTCCTTCATTGGCACTGAAAGTTGGAATGTGGATGTGATTCCCTGGGATATTGGGCTAAATAATTGTTGCACAATTGTGCTTTTTGCTACAATGTCTGCATTATTTCACAAAAGTAAGAGGGACAGAAAAAATATGGATGCAGCAGTGTGAGACAGTAGTGTCCTCTAGCTATTTAGTTGGCATGGCATTGTGAACTGGGGGTTCCATATGGGGGTGGAATAGAGTTATTATTCTTGTCTTGTTTCTGGCTAAATGTAAACATCCTGCAACTGAAACTTTAACTAACCCAAGTTAAAAGGTGAAAAGGCAGACAAAGTACCTGCACTTGCTGCAGTTATTCCACTGATGTGCGTGCGTGCGTGTGTGAGTGTGTGCGTGTTTTAAAGACAGCACATCATTTGAACATTAGGAAATCCTCTCTTACCTGAAGTATCCAATGATGAAGATGGCTACCAGCAGAGAGCTGAAGGACACTGCATAGCCGATGGTATACATGACATACAGCCGCTCAAAGAAGTCTTGCTGTGAACATGGAGAGAAATATTTCAGGTGAAATAGAGTCGCAGAAGAAACGCATACATGACTCACAGATGCTGGGATAAACAGGATGCTGCAATGAGAATACGAAAGCCAGGGGTCTAATTATTTGCCTTCTGACAGGTTAAGATGAAGTAATAACTGGTTCAATGAATGTTAAAGATGAAACCGAAGCGTGTACATCTGGCATATTAATGAATGGATCAGTAGCTCATTCCCAGAGCTTTATGTCAGTCTGAAGTCAATTAAAACAGAAAAAGGATGCGTGTGGCAATCTTAAACCCTTAATATCTGAGTGCTTACAAACTGGAGACATTAGGAGTTCAAAAATGGCAGGTTTTTGTCTAAAATCTAACATGATCTCATCTTTTCAACACTGGTCAGACTTACAAGCCTGAAGATTTGGTGGATACCATGAACAAAACATGGCTATAGCTCCATCCCTGGTGATTTCTTTTCATTTCCACAGAGCAGATGACAGATAGGAAATATGGATGCTTAGATGAATGGGTTGAATGTCAAAAGGTAGTGAACAGCTATACAAGATTGGTATTTTGTGAGCAAAGTACAGCCAGGTTATAGGCAAAGTTAGTTATTATATTTTTAAAGTTTAAGTCAAATCTGAGATGTAAGTTTTCGCAGTGTGTGTGTGTATATATATATATATATATATATATATATATATATATATATATATATATATATATATATATATATATATATATATATATATATATATATGTGAAATAATGCAGACATTGTAGCAAAAAGCACAATTGTATATATATATATATATATATATATATATATATATATATATATATATATGCAAACAGTATACAGTCTGTTTGGAACATTGTAGTCTTTCTAGAAAGCATTGCTCCTGAGTTTTCATCTAAGAGCCTTCTTTTTCAGTTACATGTTTGAGGCTTTTTATGTGTCATTTTATACATGTGGCTCCTCTCGGATCAAAATTAAAAGATTGCAAATCAGCACAAAGATAGATGTCCACTTCAGCCACTCCTCTATATTCTTTGAGGTCTCAAGTGAAGTTGAGTCCTCAGGTGGTCAAGTCCCAAATAAGTCAAGTACAGACCTGACTCGTGTCCAAGGCTAAAGTCTAGTTCTGATAAACATGGATCAAATGATGTTATACTATTACAGGCAGCTGTCTTCAGCTGAAAGTTAGTTTCAAAAAGTCTCAACAGTATGCAGATAATCATAGCTCCATGGCCTAGCATTAGTGAGTGTTCACTCTTATTGACAAGCAGACTCTCTGAACACTTATTTTCCTTCCACTCTTCAGCTTGTTGGTTAGAGCAGAGCTTTCACTTAGTCGGTTTCTCTGAAAAGAATGACAAACGCTGCTACAGTATGAAATAAGTGTCCTTCAGTAACTTAGGTTGTTTGTTTCTTTTCAACTGCTTGCTACTGTACATACTACATTAGAGGATAAAGACCACATTTCCTGGGAGTAGCAGTAGTGTTTACTTCCTATTTAATAATGTAAGTTTGAACTCATCTGGCCTTAAAAAATGTTTTGGAAAAGAAGAAATAAAACAGCCTCAGTTGATGTGTCCACGATATTTTGTTTCATCGTCTACATCGCGATGTACACATGCGTGATAGTCACATCGCAGGACGTTGCGATGTTGACGCCGAAACTTTATTGCTAATTATTAGAAAAGTAAACTTTCACCGTTCTCCTTTTACCGTTCTCCTGATTGTTAGCGGCTGACCCTTCCCCTTTAAGACAGGTGGTCATGTGACGTAACATTACTCCGAAGGGGTTTGTAATGGGACGTGAGGCTCTCTCGTGTGTAGAAAAGTAGCGTAAGCGGCAGCTGCAGCCGACACAGTGATGCACATGCTTTTCCATGAGTAGTGAAGCTACAGTAGACAGTTTTTTATTTTTGCTGCAAAGACAAACTAAATCACCTGATAAATGCAACGTTATCACGACATTTCCCAGCCATTTTTCACCGCAGAAAGCTGCTACCAGCCACGCTAAAGCTAATATAGTTAGCCTAAAGAAAAGAGGCGTCTGTCCCAACTAACGTTACAGCTCAGAGCCGCAACGCTGGAAACGTAACGTTACATGTCATTTAGCTGACACTTTTTTTTTCCAAAGCGACTTACAATTGCTATATATGTCAGAGGTTGCACGCCTCTGGAGCAACTAAGGGTTAAGTGTCTTGCTCAGGGACACATTGGTTGATGAATCGCGGTGGGAATCAAACCCAGATCTCCCACACCAAAGGCATGTGTCATATCCACTGCGCCATCACCACCAACACTAATCTACAACAGCAGTCTGTGTCTGATACAACATAATTCACACTGATTTAAGTGTTCTTGGATACATAATGTGTTGCTAGTGCATGACGTGCAGGCTCTGCATGCACAGCAAACCACCAATCACAATTAATGTTGATCAATTTATCAAACAACCAAAGCAGGCCCCGCTAGTCGACTGCAACATGAAATTTAGAGGAAGCAACATGCATGCATTCTTAATATCATTCACTTTAGCCTGGATTGATAGTATTTTCTGAATATAATGGTGTCATGTCAGTCAACCGGTGTATATAACTACCTAATTTCCCTCTCCAAAATCACTTACTTGCTTTGGTGTTTGTAAAGCATTAAAGTTCAACAAAGAATGGTTCACATAAGAACATTTCCTTTTTTATTTTCTATGTAGATGCACTCCCTTACAAAATCACCGCAGTAGTCGAGAATGATTTATTATTTCCAAAAAGAGCTATTTATATCGCAGGAAAAAAATATCGCAATGTCAGTTTTTTCCAATATCGTGCACGCCTTAATCCATAACACCAACCAACTTTGCACAATGTGACTCCCTACATGAGATGAAGCACACATGGTTGCCTTGCATCTGATTTCAGTTATCAAAGAACATTTTCAGATTGTTCAAAGCCTCCACATGGGCTTGCCCGAGGGTCCTGTGAGATTAACAGCTTTGACTGCTACATATGCTACCAATCTGTGTGTTTACATCTCCATGTAGCTAGCTAACCGAATCAGCTCTTGATCAAATATTTTACAGTCATACTTACTCTCCCTTCGTCATTAGTGGGCTGAAGGAAACGCAGACACTCTGTGTAGTTGGTCCATGTTTTGTTCCAGCGGTCCACAAACACCCAGGAACCGTTGACATCACACTTCCTGTAAGCATGTCCTGTAAACACATACTTTTACATGATTTTGGACATTTACAACACAAGAAAACAAAAAGGTATGTTCATGATTAAGGCATTTTATGCAGGTGGATTTATTTTGGTCACTTGCCCATCAGTCTGTTAAAGTGACATTTCTACCACCCTTGATATATTTAAGGACCTATACTCCCATGTTAATTTTTAATTATTTTGATTATTTTGGCTGATTAGACATCTTTTCAGGACTGTTTGGGCATGTACAGACAGTGCTTGATTGATTTTTCTCTGACTCCCATGATAGCTTTGTTGCACCTATTAGGGCGGGGCAAACTACACCTTTATCAACCTTATTGGCCTTTTTCACAGACGACATTTGACATTTCAGAGTAAAAAAAAAAGTAAAATGATGAATTAGTGCATGCTGGCTCAATGTTACACTGTCATGGCTTACTGGGACACTTGATTAGAACGGAGCCATCGTCTGTTGTGAAAAAAGTCTCAACAGTGCACAAAGTCCAGTGAGCTCACATAATACCCATCATCGCTCCACCCATCTTCACCCTAAGCACATGTCTCATTAGCCAGAATGATTGAAAACACCTGTGAGAGTGTGAGACCTTGACAAAAGATAGATGCTTAAAAATATACGGTAGGAATGCAATGTTGATTTTGAATATTACAGATAGTTCAATTTAAAGTAGTCATTATGAAAAGTACTTATATTACAATATATCAACAGAATAAACAGCCTGATCTATCTCTATATTTAAAGTTACTTGTACTCTTCTAGTTCTCAGTGTTGGTGATGGTACAGTACATCTACACACACAAAAAAACGTTAACCTTTGTGATTGAAGTCATAGATGTAAGATGGGCAGGGAACCTTGGTAAGCAGCCCAGGGGAGCCATGGGGCCAACAAATAAGACCGTCCCAGTCTGGAGGGCACACCTCATCTACAGTGAGAAGAGTAGAAGTAAGAGAAAGTCAACATACACATATGGAATGTAGTCCGTCCTGTCCACATGGGATTAAGACTATAATGCACAATTTTGTTGTTTGTCAAGAGAAGATTTAGCAATGTTCTTGTTATTCTGTTGTTCTTTCTTATTAATTTTATACTTCTGTTACTCTGTTAAATTCCACGTTGATTTTACATGATTTTATTTTGCATTTTTAACCTTTATCAGATTTTTAAACCACAGGGTCTGAAAGCTTAAAAGAAGGCTTTTCATAGTTTAAAATAAAAAAAATCAATAGATCGTTAACTAGACAAAAAAAAGCACAATGTGCAAAATCTTGGCTCTACACTGATTTCCCTAGAACACCTTTGCTTTTTGCCAACAAAACCTATTAACAGAAACCAATAGATGTCAGTGATTTTATTGTGCGGGATGTTTACAAAATCAAAAAACTGTGAGAGCCACTTATGGACATTGAAATGGATGCCTCCAGAATAAATGTGCACCTCTGCTGACTCATCTCCTCCCTGCTCTAACCACACACTGACTCCAGTACTTATACAAACATTGCAAAGTCAAACGTTCAAAAGCAATGCTCTCTTTGAAATTGGTCAGCTTCTGGCTGTCACTATGATAATTTCATGCTGTGGCGTAAAGGTTTAACATTCAAATTAAAACAAGTTAAAAACAGTTTCAAGCGCACAGTGTTTTTGTTAGGAAGTAATTGCAGCTTTGGTCAGTCAAAGTTTCCCAATATAAATTGTACATGAGGCCATATCACACTTATGTAGTTGACCATCTCCTGAACCCCTCTCTCTTTACCTTGCTTGGCAGCTGGATTCTCATGATATTATGAGATTAGGCAAGAATCACCCGATCACATACTGTATCACATGAAAATCCATCTCGTCAGGCTTCAAGTAATGCGTTTGTGTCTGAACTACCAGCTTACCCAACCAATCAATTCAATTCAATTCAATTCAATTCAATTTTATTTATAGTATCAAATCATAACAGAGTTATCTCGAGACACTTTACAGATAGAGTAAGTCTAGACCACACTCTATAATTTACAAAGCCCCAACAATTACAGTAAGAGCAAGCATTGGCAGTGGCTATTGTGACAGTGGCAAGGAAAAACTCCCATTTAGGAAGAAACCTCGGCAGACCCAGACTCTTGGTAGGCGTTGTCTGACGGGGCCAATCAGTGTCCAGTTAGGAGCTACTGGCAGCTCGGGGTGTCGTATAGGTGTGTGTGATGGCCGCAACTGTTCGTTCAAAACAACAGACGTGAAAGACAGATGGTTCATCCAATCACCTGCCAGGTTTTTTTTTTTTTTTTTTTTTTAAGTGCCTGCCATTTTACAGATGACAGCTTTTCAGGTGGTTCTATGTAACAAACTATTCTTTAGGGAGGTTACCTCTCCCTAACAGTGGCTGTCCAATGATAGCTCAGTGCGCCTAGCTCTTAACAAGGCAGGGAAGGCCTGTTACGCTTTTAAGGATTTAAGTGTGCAAACATCTTACAGCAGGGCCATAATGGTAGATCTGTTGCTCAAAAGCTGGCCACAGTCTGTGGAAATGCTAAATTTAACATTGGTTTTGCCACTGCTTTGATCACAAATTGGGTCAGTTTTATCTGTTATTAAAAACTCAAAGAAATGTGGGCTTGCAAAACATCCAACAAAAACCAACCCAACTGATGAAACGTATATATTTTTAAATGAATGTACAGCCAAAAAGCATCATTTGACCAGTGTGTTAGCTCAGCAGAGTTATGGTTTGACTGCATCACTTATGAGCCACAATCAAATCACAACGTTGGTTGTCTGAAAACAGAAAAATAATTAAATAGGAGCAGCTAAACACTAAGAGTTTAAAATGCACTGTGTAGTATTTTCCCAGTGTGTGGGAGCCGACCCCTGGATACTATCAGCATTTAGGCAAATTGCAGCTCTCTCTTGTTACTGGTTAAGCGTTTCATTTGCCAAACACATTGATTAGTCCTCACCCAAGAACCTTTTCTCCAAAGGCGTGCGACCTCTGACATATGTAGCAATTGTAAGTCGCTTTGGATAAAAGCGTCAGCTAAAATTACATGTAATGTAATGTCTAAGGGTTTTCAATCAGCTCATAGAGCTTAATTAGCAAGCTAGGGCTAATGAAATCTTCCAGTGACAATAGTCATTTCAGCCAGCAAAATCGACAGTCAACCCCTAGAAATGAGAAGGAACAGGACCTAGGATTTCTGATGACGTTTGGGACTTGGCCCTTAGCAAGATACAATCCTCTTCTATTTGTGCATGCCATGCACTTATCCAGTTTAAAGTTCTGCACCGTGCTCCTATTTCCTAGCTAGAATGTACCCTGATGTGGAATCCTACCTGTGATAAATGTAAATGTGCCCCTGCCTCACTTTTTCATATGTTCTGGACATGCCCTTCCCTTGCTAGCTTTTGGAATTCAGTCTTTCAAACAATCTCTAAAATTCTACAGCGCCCCATTGAGCATAACCCGCTGATGGCTATCTTCGGCATTCCTACACTCGATCTGAGTCTGCCTAAAACTAAACAGGGTGTGCTAGCCTTCTCCTTTTTACTGGCCTGACGAGTTGTACCATTTACTGTAAGTGGAAAGATACTGCTTCTCCCTCCAACTCCCACTGGGTTAGGGACGTTATGCTTTGTCTAAAACTTGTGCGCGATCACGGAAGGCTTGTATAATGTTGATGCGCCGACAGTTGTCATACTTAGAATTCCTCATGGGGGAGACAGAAACTACGCACTATAGCTTTAATTATTTATTTACTTGTGTACTTTTTTCTATTTATTTTTTTATTTTATTTTTTTGTATTATTCAATTTATTTATTTTTTGTCTGTAGCTTCCACTCTCAACCTTAGGCCAATGTCATTCGCGGGTAAATATATGTCTGTGTGTTAAGTGGAATGCCTGTACGTAAGGCCTCTCAGCTTGATGCCTGGGGTTGGGTTTACAGGGGAAAAGTGTACCTGTTGTAGGTTGTTATTCTGGACTGTTCTACAAATAAACCATGGGGAGGGGGGTGATAGCATTCCTTCCACATAAATATGAAGACAACCCAGATTACCCCAAATGTGCAGAATTGTGTAGCATATTATGAAAATGTAACTTTCTCTGCATGTTTTGTACCTGTGGACCCTGGGTCAATGTTGGAGAGGTTCTGGTAGCACTGCAGTTTGATTTCATAAAGGATGTACATCTGCTCCTGTGCAGAGAGAGGCCCATCAAACCCCATCTGTGGAGCACAACAAACATAATCACATCGGTCACCCTGTAGCCATATATGTGTGTGTAAATGATCCTTTGGCTTTTCAAAAGACTACCATTTGTGGCCATCTTGCCATATTATATCTTGTATGGGCCAGGCCAACATTTGTGGTTACCAAGAGGAGAAAAGGTGTGACAACTAAAACAATGGCAGAAAGCAGAAAGAAACTACATTTTATTACACATTTTTCATTTTACAACATTTGTGTATTTTTAATAATAAATTCTGTATATTTTACTGTTATGATTCTCATAATGCACCATAGGAGCATTAAAAACCAACTCAAAATTTAGGAACCCTAACCCATTTACCAATATCTTCCTAAGTTTTCTCTTAAATATGTTCTTCAGAAGGTTCCTAAGAAAAGTCTACGTCGGATTCATGACGTGTTCTTAAACAGCAGAATTGTTCGCACCTGTGTTCTTAGGATTGATGAATCCCACGTCTTCGTAACTGAAAGCGCGTGCCAGTTGTTCCTAATTAGCATAAAAAAACGCCCCGCAAATTCCCATATAAGGACATGACACTTCCTGTGCACCTCCTGGGAGACAGGTTTTCGGAGATTGTCGGAGCCGAGGTGGAGGAAGTACTGAATCTCAGTACTTAAATAAAAGTACAAATAACCAGAGACATATTTACTTTAGTAAAAGTACAAGGTGTCCACTACCACAAACAAGGCCTGGCTTTTTAAAAAAAGTTCCTATCCTAACCAGCATAAAACGGAAATGTGTTGTTAGAATCGGAATGCGGTTGGTTTTATTCATGGATGTATTTTGTTTTCTTTAACCATGCAAGTAAGCAAATAAAGTGTGTGAAGCAGCGGACTTGGGGAGATGTGAAGAGGTCCGGCCAAATAAATAAGGCAGAGGAGTAAACGATGGAGAGAAATAGATATAGCAACTAAATTATATTAAAAACGGGAATAATAAAAACAAATGTTTTTATTTTCGGAGGCTGTATTACCGAGGGTCAGCGGTGCTGCGCCCGGGCTCTGCAGCACCGGAGCCGGCTTGGATCAGCGGTGCCCCATACAGTATCTACGGCAACCAAGACAACGTGTGACGGTAAGGAAGACGTTTTGGCAGGGGGGGAAACTGATCAGAAAATGTAACAGAACATTGTAGAAATGTAGTGGAGTAGAAAGTATAGATAATTGCTGCAAAATGTAACAAAGTAAAAGTCAAAAGTAGGCTATGCACTATTGAGTCTACTTAAGTAAAGTACAGATACGTGAAAAATTTACTTAAGAACAGTTAGGACGAATTTGTACTTTGTTACATTCTACCACTGCATTTTGGCCCTATAAATAGCGATCAATCACCAAATAACGCAAGATTTAATCAGTTTAATTGCTGATGTAAATTGCAGTGTTAGTGCTTTTCTTGCATACTATGATATTTTTTTCAACAAATGATCAGAAATACATTACAGTACAATACTTTCATTGTAAACGACTGTAGAATAAAATAAAATGCAGTAAGCAATCATTTGGAGCAAATTGTCATCACTCAAATGTGCCTAAGAGTGCTTTTCAGTGTTTGTAGATTTTGTTCTTAGCTAAGAACAAATCCAAGTTAAGAAAACATTAGTGAATGCCAGAATCTTCGTAAAAAGTTCGTAAGAAGGGTTTAAGAACACATTTCTTCGTAAGAATGGTTGGTGAATGAGGCCCATTGTTTGGTAAATTGTAATATTTGATTTTTAATTAGTGCTGTCATTCCTCCTTGTTTACCTTTTTAGAGTTTTGTACCATGTCACTGAAGCCATAGTTTACATTTTAGAAGTAAAGAATACTTCCTCTTGTGATACATGACGGAAAACTGTTGTTTATTACCTGCCTAAAAGAACCTGCTGCAAAGTAAAGCGACAACTCTTGAAGAGCAAATGACATGTTCATTTTGACATCTTAAATACCAAAAAAGGATTTTTTTCAAAAGGAAAAGTCTGTCTTTAGTCATGCCTCAGTTTAAGTTAGAATATAAGAATATGCCTATATTTTTTTTAAAGGAAATCTGGAGAGGCATACTGGAGAGCCAGTACAGCTAGTTCTGATTATTAGGGTTGCACGATATTGACAAAATGTGGTATTGCGATATTGATTATGAATATTGCGATATCAATTATTAATTTCGGTATTTGTAAACCTATGTAAAATTACAAAAGTTGCATACCTGTATCTAGAATGGCATTTTTTATGTGGGCATTGAGTAGGAAGATGACGCCAGTCACTTCTTGACTACATTCTGACCCAGCTGCACTTTCCCTGTGTCTGTAAACCATGCTTTAAATGCAGGCATCTTCCACTAACCTATTACTCAGCTACAGTTTCATGTGTGAGAGCGAGAGAATGACATGTCATAGCGCAGCAGGGAATCGAATCCCAGACACAGTAATCGAGAAAAACTATTATTTTGCACATTACGTTTTGCAAGTATACTCTATACTCTCTAAACTATTTTGTCTTGTGTTCTGAATTTTAAAAAAATGGGTAAAATATAAAGGGATATTTCACTGTTCAATGTGTTTTTACTGTTGATTTGTTTAAATGTTTCACTACTTTTGAGGTTCAATATTTGCAACATCTTTCCAAAAGTCAATGAGTAATTGTGTTAAATAATCCTGATTTCAATATCAACCAAAATAATTGTGATTATGATATTTTCCATAATCAAGCAGCCCCATTGTGGTCCAAACCTCAATCAAATGTGTCATTTTGATTGACTATTCTACACAGTTTATTCTGCACATCAACAGGCACGTTGAAAACGGACGCATTGAAAACAGGGAATCAATTAAAATTTCTTGCTCTGTGCAAAACTCCCCCCATGAGTGTCCTGTCTGATCCCACCTCGTTCCACTCCATTTGTCCCAAAGGAGATTTGTCTTGGACAAAAGGCTGCCATGTAAAAATTCACAAGATATAAGTACATACAATACAAGCAGTGGTGGAAAAAGTACTCAGATCCTTTGCTTAAGTTAAAGTACTAACACCGTACTAATACCACACTGTAAAAATACTCTGTTACAAGTAAAAGTCCTGCATTGAAAATGTTACATAAGTAAAGGTATGTAAGTATCATCAGGAAAATGTCCTTAAAGTATTCATAGTAAAAGTACTCAATGCAGAAAAATCATCACATTTTAGGAACTGGAAATGATCCAAACAGTTCTGTCAGTCAACTAAGTGTTTAATCGACTAATCATTTCAGCTGGACTGGTAGGCATGTATATTGTTGGGTAGTTTAATTTAGTATAAAACATTGTATTTTACCAACTAGATGTGTTTTGTGTGCAAAAATCGTACTCTAATTTATTATAGAGTAACTAGTAACTAAAGCTTTCAGATAAATGTAGTGGAGTAAAAAGTACAATATTTCTCTGTAGTGAAATGTAGTAAAGTAGAGTGGCATCAAAAGAAAAGACTCAAGTAAAGTACAAGTACCTCAAATGTGTACTTAAGAACAGCTCTTGAGTAAATGTACTTCTTAAGTAAATGTACTTCTTGAGTAAATGTACTAAGTAACATTCCACCACTGAACAGAAGTGCAAACATTAAAGTGAATGCAAATATAATAACACAAAAACATTGAGTTTTAATACTTGTTGAGGTATCTTTTTTGTTTAATTGGGACCCTTTAAAGGAACACGCCGACTTATTGGGAATTTAGCTTATTCACCGTAACCCCCAGAGTTAGACAAGTCGATACATACCCTTCTCATCTCCGTGTGTGCTGTAATGCTGTCTGACGGCTCCAGCGGCATCAGGCCAGCACAGAACATGCAGGTGAATGGTTCCAGCAATCCTACTGCTCCGAATAAGTGACAAAATAACACCAACATGTTCCTATTTACATGTTGTGATTTTAGAATCTGGCGTGTACAAAAAAACAACGTAACATGAGACACAGCCATCTTCTAACAGTAAACAAACCGGGAACTATATTCTCAGGCGGAAGAATATAGTACTTGGGCGGAGTGATATGCTCGCAGCAAGCCTGTCTGAGAATATAGTTCCCGGTTTGTTTACTGTTAGAAGATGGCTGTGTCTCATGTTACGTTGTTTTTTGTACACGCTGTGACTATACAAATCACAACATGTAAATAGGAAAATGTTGGCGTTATTTTGTCACTTTTGTCACAATTCGGAGCAGTAGGCTAGTTGGAACCAGTTACCTGCAGGATCTGTGCTAGGCTAAGCTAATGCTGGAACCGTCAGACAGCGTTACAGCACGCACGGAGATGAGAAGGGTATGTATCGACTTGTCTTACTCTGGGGGTTGCGGTGAATAAGCTAAATTCCCAATAAGTCGGCGTGTTCCTTTAACATTGACCTGATGGGAGCAGGATGTGAGGGTCAGCAGTAATTTTCCTCACAGAGCTGTTGGAGGATTGGATGCTCCCTCACCCCTATCACTTCCAGTGCTGTAATCTGCTCTGATTTCAGTTTCACCGTTATTTGCCAAACCAAGATGAGATTCCATATCTCGGTATGCTCTTTGCATAATAAAATACTAACACTATCTTATCTGTTCAACCCCAAACACCCTGAATCTTCCCAGAAAGTAAACTTACTGTATTGAACACAGAATTCACATGGACATCCCAGGGCAGATTAGAGTCAATATGTAGTATTTTATATTGTATGTATGTACCGAAAGAACGAGATCCAGGGTACAAGCAGCCAAAATGGGTTTCCTCAGGAGGGCGGCTGGCGTCTCCCTTAGAGATAGGGTGAAAAGCTCAGTCATCCGTGAGGAGCTCGGAGTAGAGCCGCTGCTCCTTCGCGTCAAAAGGAGCCAGTTGAGGTGGTTCGGGCATCTGGGCGCCTCCCTAGGAAGGTGTTCCAGGCACATCCAGCTGGGAGGAGGCCTCGGGGAAGACCCAGGACTAGGTGGAGGGATTATATCTCCAACCTGGCCTGGGAACGCCTCGGGATCCCCCAGTCAGAGCTGGTTAATGTTGCTCGGGAAAGGGAAGTTTGGGGTCCCCTGCTGCAGCTGCTCCCACCGCGACCCGTCACCGGATAAGCAGACGAAGATGGATGGATGGATGGATGGATGGATGGATGGATGGATACATAAGTATTTGTAAGGTTGAAGCTGAGTGTTACACGCGTCATGGTCTAGTAGTGAAGAGTGATCTCCTAGGTGAACTGAATCAAAAATGATTTCCTCTTTGCATTAACTTGATTGTGAGCTGGCCAGGCCGCTGTGTTCACGAAAACATAGTCCCTTTGTGCCGACAGAGCAGCAAGTAACCGTCGACATGTTGGAGGTAAAGAGATACAAACAAACAGCTGTGGCTCAGTAGTAGAGCAGTTGCCTGCCAATCGCAAGGTGGGTTGTTCAATCCCTGGCCCTGCCTCTGGCCCATGTCAAAGTGTCCTTGTGACCTTGTACAGCAGCCTCGGCTGCAGTGTATGAATGGTTCCTTGTACTATGTAAAAGTGCTTTGAGTAGTCGTGAAGACTAGAAAAGTGCTATATAAACAAAGTCCATTTACATTTATAAACGCTTTGTGCAGAGAAAGTACTGGCAGCTGCTGATATTGAGGACAGAAAGGATGGACATGACGCGTCATTAACAAAATGTTGCGTAAAACCCCACAAAGTAAACGGTAATGTGCCCATACTCGTATGTTTAGGAATTGTTTTCGTTCCGTTTTCAGCAGCAGCCGAGCTTGTTGCAGGTTTAAATATATTCAAGCATATGGAACCTATTGTTTGTCCTGATGTAATATTATTTCCACACAATATCTGGGGTACTATGAATAGTTGTTGGGAGATTACAGTACATTGTCCCACTGCACTGCATGCATCTTTAGGAATTGGTTTTAAAGTCATAAAATAACCTCCTTATTTATATCAATAATTATGTTTCATTTTAAGTCCCAGCAACAGTAAAGGGGCTTTCACACCGGCGCGCGGTAACTTGCCACCTCCGCGGTTATGATTATGGCGGCAGGGAAGCCGTTGCCGCCCACGTGAATGCGCACTGATTCTGCTCTGCTGCCGTGCTGATCACGCTGCCAAAACACTTTTGCTTTTTAGTGAAACGCTCTGGCAGGAGCCGCGGTGTGAAACCAGCTTAAGATCCACGTCTGCCTTTATCTCCTTTGATTCACATTTTTTCACATAGGGTACTTGGTGAAAGCTATTTTTTAAAGCCCTTAAACTGTGGAATACCCTGAGACTGGATTGTTAGAATGGAACGTTTGCTTATTATCTAAAGAAGCAATTATATCCGTAAGACCTATTTTGAGGTGGGAGCTACTTAAGGCTGAAATCCAGGACATGGTTGAAGTCAGTTCAAGCTGTAATACCAATCTCATGAGTCTCCCTATTACCATTTGAGAGAAGAGACATGAACTAGCCTGTCATGGTAATCAGGGTGCGAACTACGGGGGAGCTAGAGGGAGCTCGGCTCCCCTTAATAAGACATGGGCTCCCCTGAAAACGTGATTTGTGAAATTTTTTGGGGGGAGGGGGGTCTCTAAAAATACTGACAATGTGTCATTTTGATGTGCAATTTCAGTTTTGTGTAATATGATCATCGTGGATTATTATGTGTAAAATTGCAAAAATATTCATTAATGCATGACAGCAATTTAAACCTAATTCACTTCAATAAAGATAACTATACATGCTATTCTTGTTATGAGCATCAAGGTGTGGCGGCACTGCGCTGCAAATTCAACTCATGTTTAGTACATGTTAACTCAAATATATATTATGGTATTCTTCGGTAGCCTGAGTAACTTTAACAGTTGTTCATGTGAAATCTCAAAGACAGCCTGATGCTTTGTTTATAGACTATTTGTGAGTGGCTGTTTGCTGTTTGACTCCCCCGAAGGCCACGGTATAGTTCGAACACTGATGGTAATTAACAGATGTAGAAGTATTAAAGGGGTGATAGAATGCAAAATCGATCTTACCTTGTCAAAGTTGAAAAACGACAGTTTGGTGGGTAAATAGGACATACATAGAACCTCAAAATCCCAATCACACCTCTTTCCTCTGCAAATCTCACAATTTGAAACTGCTGCTGAAAACGGGCGAATCTGAACAAAGCTAAAAGTTGACGTCAACTTCTCAACTCCTCCTTATCTGGCTCTAGTCTCTAGTCTTTGTCACGCCCCAACATTTACATAGGCTACACAACTGACCTGAGTTCAGCTAGTCTTCTGAATTTAGGTCACGCAGATCTCTGAAATTGTATACATTGTTCATCTTCTATTCTACCACTAAATTCACTTCTGAGACTTTTTATGCGAGACATCAATGTAAATGTAAAGCTCAAATATGGGCCATTTCACAAAAATTGATGACTAATTGCAAATTTGGTAGGATAGTATTGGACTTCACAAGCTCCACAATCTGCCGGGACAAGTGGCGCCTGCTAGCCGGGTTTGCTGCCTTACCTGTCGGCCTCTCCCCCTTCACAGACCTGCTGAGCTGGAGCTCTGTCAGGATCTCCCACACGAGCTGCGCTTTTTGCAAGGATATTGAAAAAGAACCACGGTCGTAAATGCAGGGTTCCAGACTGTACACCGGAATAGCCTACTGGCCCAGAGAAAAGTCTTTAGAACGAGTATATCGGACAATGGAGCGGGAGTTGTGGATCTAACGCAGCACTGCAGAGGCACTGGCAGAAGACAGGCTTGCAAGGGGTTCACTCTCCGCTCCCCGCACTAACTAGCTACAAGGTGAGTTGTGATTCTTTGGTGGAGGTTTTTTTATGTCCCAAGGGTAAGTTACAACTACAATCATTATAATGAAAGTGTCAAGCCTGGGCATGTCTGGGCATGTAACAGACAGAGTGCGTGTGTGTGTGTGTGTGTGTGTGTGTGTGTGTGTGTGTGTGTGTGTGTGTGTGTGTGTGTGTGTGTGTGTTTGAGAAATATGAGACTCCAATGTATGTGTATGTGGGTTGCTCAACCAATCAGCGCGCAGCTCATCTAAATATTCATGAGCATACCATATTTGGAAGAAAAGCTCTTGTTCTAAATAGGGCCATATTCACAGGGTAGTTAATGGCCCACAGAAAATCACTTGGGCCATTTTCAGCCCAAACAATGTTACATACCTTATTAGGAGACCTTAAGGAACAGTGTGAAATACACTATATTATCATTCTATCACCCCTTTAACAAATGGGATAATTTTTGTATCAAGCACCATATTCAGACAATGAATTAAACATTTTAATTCCATACACGGACTGAATATTTTAAATATAGACATCATTATGGATTCATGCTGTCTCATAACCTGTCGACCAGCCTGTCGAGGAGAATGACATTTCTTTTAAGTACTAAGACAAGTTTACTGAACCATATCAAAATAAGATTTCTGACAGACCGTTAAGCAGACCAATTAGGCATACTGAATGTCTTTTACAAGATGTGCATGCTTAAAACTAGGGTGTGCATTAGACACAGTGGAGGAGGATGTTTTTTGAAATGTCTACCATTTCCCTGGTTTATTATAATAAATGATGTTGATAATGTCTATTGAAGAAGGCCACTGATGCTTAAATGGCCACTTTATAATACTGAAAAGGTCAATGAAACAAGACAGTGTTTACTTTTTTTAATATTTAGAACCAAAGCTACAATCTTCAACTAACCACCATATTTCCCTTAACATTTTTGTAGCCTAAACCTACTGCAACCTAAACCCAATGAGACACATGCACATCCCAGTCTCTGGAATCAAGTGTGCTTTATACGCCCACCATCCACCCCAACTATCTCCCTGTGGCTCCTGTGCAGCACCAGAATGCATCACTTAATCGATGAAAAATTGCTCGTGAACATAATCCAGGCAACATTTCCTCCAAAACATAAAAATGTAATTTTAAGGAGACAATGCTGCATAATTCAATTCAATTCAATTCAATTTTATTTATAGTATCAAATCATAACAAGAGTTATCTCAAGACACTTTACAGATAGAGTAGTTCTGGACCACACTCTATAAATTCCAAAGCCCCAACAATTACAGTAATTCCCCCAAGAGCAAGCATTAGCAGTGGCTATTGCGACAGTGGCGAGGAAAAAACTCCCTTTTAGGAAGAAACCTCGGCAGACCCAGACTCTTGGTAGGCGGTGTCTGACAGGGCCGGTTGGGGATGTGATGAACAGTGGCAAATAATAGTCACATTAAAGATAATGGAACAGTGACTTCTAAGGTACCTGTGGAAGTTCATGTCGTAGCAGGGCACATCGTGTCATACTGAGTAGTGCAGTCTCCTATACCGGATCCTGACTACTCTGTGCGTATGAACATCACAGCAGGGCGTTGCGGGATGTAACGTGGCGCTGAAGAGCAAGGGTGGATGCGGCGGACATATGACATAGGGGGAAAGGATGTGGGGTCTGTATTGAAGTTGTAATTACAGAGATGAAAGGCAAGCTATAGTTTCTTTACAGTAATCTATGGGGTGTGTTTGACGGGGCTTTTTCAATGTAAAATGAAGCCACACTAGAGCGCCGCTTACTGTGCTCCACGGCTGCAACACAACAAGTGCCTGGCCGCTACGGAAAACCAAAACTTGCGCATGCAGGAAGATAGTTGGGGTGGATGGTGGGCGTATAAAGCACACTTGATTCCAGAGACTGGGATGTGCATGTGTCTCATTGGGTTTAAGTTGCAGTAGGTTTAGGCTACAAAAATGTTAAGGGAAATATGGTGGTTAGTTGAAGATTGTAGCTTTGGTTCTAAATATTAAAAAAAGTAAACACTGTCTTGTTTCATTGACCTTTTCAGTATTATAAAGTGGCCATTTAAGCATCAGTGGCCTTCTTCAATAGACATTATCAACATCATTTATTATAATAAACAGTCCAGGGAAATGGTAGACATTTCAGAAAACATCCTCCTCCACTGTGTCTAATGCACACCCTAGTTTTAAGCATGCACATCTTGTAAAAGACATTCAGTATGCCTAATTGGTCTGCTTAACGGTCTGTCAGAAATCTTATTTTGATATGGTTCAGTAAACTTGTCTTAGTACTTAAAAGAAATGTCATTCTCCTCGACAAGCTGGTCGACAGGTTATGAGACAGCATGAATCCATAATGATGTCTATATTTAAAATATTCAGTCCATGATCAGATTTGAAACCAAATCCTCCAAACGTTTCCAATAAAGAAACGATTCCGACGAAATCGTAATTTTTGAAACGATTCCAAGTAGGAATCGGTTCTCGATGCCCAACCCTAGTGCTGAGCGACCGATAAATGTAAACAGAATACAGCGTGCAGAGATGAGCTGTGATGGTGTAGCATCAATATGTCTGTAAAAGAGTGTTGCTGTGTTTGCCATCAGAATTCTAAAATAGTACTTTAACAGAAAGTTCCATCACATCCATCCACAGCTGCAGACATCTTGCTCCTCTTTACTAAGTCAGGTTTGTGTCCCCAACGCACGGGTGCATTAGCCAACAATTAAGTCATCACGTATTTTACAATAAACCCAAAATCTCCAAACTGTAGGCTTCCCAGGTAACACATATTTACCTCTATCAATAATATAGACTCCCTCCAGGCACATTTCAAAACATTTGAAAATGTTATGCATCAAAATATTGTGCATGGGGTTTTTGCTCCTCAACTAATGTTTTTTAGGATCTATTGATATGCAAATATTTAGATGCCTGCAGGCAAAACCTCCAATATAATTTCATCGAAATAGTCAAGGTGCATGTTTTGTCTGTAAATTCAGATATGAGCCGATGGTGTGTCTAGTTGTATACTCTTTTTCATCATATCATCAGAAAAACTAAATAAATGTAAATGTGTGGTGTCTGCACGAAAAGGAATAACATTAGAAAAGCAAAATTAGAAAATGATTCCTGTCTAAATCTGATGAGGCAAACATGTAGATCATTATTTCAAATAGCTATGTAAATACAAAGGCTGTTCTGTTTTACTAGCCAGCTAGTCTCTCATTGCCAGACCTTCCTCCACAGCGCTGCGGAGGAGGGTCTGGCTAGTCCACACAGCATTCCGGGATGGGAGAAAAACGTGCTCTGGTTTATTGGCATTTCTTTAAACCAATCACAATCGTCTTGGGCGGCGGTAAGCGCCAGACGGAGCCCCGGTGCTGCTGCAAAATAGTTAATTCAAAGGTTGTTTTAATCGTGCAACAGAAAACTCAGATTGGATAGATAGTCTAGCTAGCTGTCTGGATTTACCCTGCAGAGATCTGAGGAGCAATTAACCATAGTCCTCAGAAATCTACCAGAGTTTAAAATTACAACACAACAAAAGAGGAAGGTAAAGGACATCCGGCCGAAAAGAGGGACATCCGGCGGAATTTCCAGCGGCAACGGAGCAATCCCATAAGTGAAACGTCATGGATATAGACTACTGGTGCATTCTTTTTGTCTTGTAATCTCGACTAGTAGCTCAAGTGTGACGTCACATCCATGTCGAAAAACGAATAACCGCGGGTTGTTGCGTTCTTTTTGTCACACAATCCTACGAGTCGGAGAAAAGATGGATTTTTGTAACATTTTTAGTAACATTTAGGATTCTATTCACCCAGTTATTGACATATTACACAAATATATTTCACAGTTTGATACATGAAAATTACGTTTTGATTAACGTTAACGTTAGGCTACTGCTCTGCTTTCTGCTCAAGGCTCGGCTTAAAGCCATTGTTGTCATATAGCAACCGAGCGTCTCTAGCCAATTTCAGCTGCACAAGCTACAAATAACTAATCAGGCGGTATTTAACTCCTAATAAGACTGTAGCGACATGCCTATAGGTAGCAGTATACAGTGCTATGTGTACGACTTCTTCATTTGGTTACAACAAAGACAAAAGTGCTTAAAATTGTAGAAAACCACAATGTTTACTACGTGTGATGCACGACGTAGCCATCTTTGAAAGTGAACTCGGGGTCCTCTAAGTTCAGACGAGTTGACGAGTCGTATATACCACCTCGGTGGCGTTCTTTTTGCAACTTCTGGTTCGTAACTCCGGAAAACGACTCGTAGATCGACTTCGGGGGACAAAAAGAACGCACCATACTAGCCAGCTAACAGCAGGCAGCTACAGTTAGCAATGATTGCATGAAAAAAGACTTGCACACAGCAGCTGTTGCTGTTCAAATATACAGTTGTCACAGTTCAGAAACTTCAGAATCAACAAAAGCTCTAAAACAAAATTCCTTGGTTATGTGTAGAAAAAAGCTAGCCTGACAAGCCAGACCCATATCAAGATGTTGGGTCTGGTTCGCCCAGATAGCTCAGTTGGTAGATCGGGCACATATATAGAGGAGGTTTAGTCCTCGACGCAGTGGTGCGGGGTTCAACTCCGACTTGTTGCTGCATGTCATTCCCTTTCTCTCTCCCCTTTCATGTCTTCATCTGTCCTGAAAATGACAGATGAAGATGAAAATGATGAAAATGCCCCAAAAAATAATCTTAAAAAAAGATTGCGTCTGGGAACTCACCATTGGCAGGGCTCAATCCGAGGGGCGGGATAAACGGTTGTCTTTCAAATTCCCTCTGCACGCAATAGGATAGCACTACAACAGGCAGAGCAACGAAGAAGGTAGTGGAGCTAGTTGATAGATTAAACTTCTGAAAAGACCACTGTTCGCCAGCAGCAGCAGCCATAAGCCCGCCTACTGACTCTATACATGCTGTGATTGGCCCGGACAGAGTTTGGTTTTTCCAGCTCGAAATCCAACGGAGAGTTGCTAGACTGACCCTGGCTGCAAATTACATTTGCTGCTGCTAGGGTGCGTCTAGATTTCTAGGCTAGAAAAAAGCTTTTCTTCTTCTTTCTTTGATCTTCCAGCTCTGGTTTGTAATCTAAAGCTGCACAATCTGCCATGTTACTTTAAAAAAGTTCCACCACTCCTCGGCACAGCCTGTCACTCCATGGAAAAGTAAGACTCCTGTTAACATACATTGATCAGATCAGTGTAGATCAGGAGCTTTAAAAACCTAGAAAAAACAATATTTAAATGTACCACATCACCATCTGCCAAACTATTCATCATTCTAGTATTTGCAATTTTATGGCAGCACAATATTGTTAGTCCTTACGGCGTTTCTTTCTTTGACATTGTTTCCCTTTCATTTAGTATCTATAGTGGCCCTGGTGCTGAGGGTGCTGCATGGTGCTGAATTCAGTCCTGCCCTCAATTTAACAGGATCAATCACAGATCAGTGACAAATAACCCTGCAAGTCTGGTCATTCACTTGCCAGAATTTTACTCAGCCAAGGCTCGTGGTGCACTATATCAGGTGCTTTTACATTTATTTTTGTCGCAGTAATGCCAACATTCAAGACAAAGCATTTCCGAACTAATTCTGTAAGAATAAAGTACTTTGATCATTTAGAGGAGCTCCTAGGTTGAACTTGGAACCATAGCTCTCTTATTTATTTAATGAGAAACATATCCATACATCATCAAATGCTGTAGAGCATGTAACATGGGAAGAGTGTGAGACAAACTGTCAGATGATGATTACTGACACAACTCCTCAAATAAGGAGCAAATCGCTCCTGAGAAGTCAAGCCCATTAGAAACGCAAACAGACTTTATCGAGTTTGTTGCACCGATTTTGTGACAATATAAAAAGGTCAGCCATGACAAAAGAGACAAATGTTAGCCAGATATTAACAGGTCAGATTGTTCCAGAGCTGGAGGCAAACTGTAAGGCAGCCAGAATATACTAATGCACTAAATATATGACTCATACTGTTGTGTTCTTGGGTGATGACCACTTCTCTGTACCTTTTTGTATCTAGAGGACAAATAACTCAGCAACAATGTAACTCAATACAGATGTATCATTGGTTTGTATAGCTTGCCGTTTGTGGCTGTAGGCTAATATGTTTCTATTAAGCCTTTCTAACAAGCTAAGAGGGGATTGTTCTAAGGCAAAGAAAAACGACTTCAGTAGCGAGAAACAGCGACTGTAAGAATGAAGTACTTTGATCATTTAGAGGATCTGTTAGGTTGAACTATTTTTAGGGGTTGGCACCACAGCTCCCTTATTTACTTAATGAGAAAAATATCCATCTATCATCTAATGCTGTTTAAAGCATGTAACATGGGTAGCGTCAGTGTAGTAAAAAGCCAGCGGAGGTGTCCTTACCTGTGCGTCAGCTGAAGTCCAGCACAAGAAAAAGTTTAAGGCTAATATCCACAGGTAGAAGTTCATATTTCGTCGATCTGTCTTCATCTCCAGCAGTGTAAACATATAGGAACTATGCGTTCATTCGAATTCAAGCAGCCTTATGCTTGAGATAAACATCCCCTTTAGTTGCCGGCGCATTATTGAGTGTTATTATTGAGTGATAGTTTCCAATTAGCTTGATAGAAAGTTTCATCGCAGGCAGTGGTCCAAAATTGAGCTTCCCAGCGCAGTGAGAAGGATGCGGCAGTGGACTTTAACAGTTCACAAATTCCACTTGGTTTTCCCCTAAATGTCCTCCTCTTGTACACTCAGAAAGGCTCTCAGAAATGCGTACCGTGCCATCGCTGCCCCTGCAGAGGAAGAGTCCTGGACACACGCTGGCACTGGAGATATCAGTTCTGGGATGTGGCGCGCGCTCGACCTGGGCGCGAGGGAAGGAAAAGTGATCCTCAAGTCCATGAGGAAAATCCCTTCTCTGTTGTACATCCCCTCAGCCTGTGCGCACTCTCCACCACACAGTTGGACGGTGCGTAAATGCTGCCTCTACCTTGTCCTAGCGGCCAACAGTGAGATTAAGCTATCCTTTCCCCTTTTCCCCGCATTAATTCATGGCATGCGCTGGTGAACGGGACACCCACCAATGGTGCGTCACTTTTGTCAACAGTGTTTTTGACGCACAGACATGTTTTCTAAGATATAACGTAAATTGAAATATATTTTTTATATAATTTTTTTTTATTTATTATATACATATCGCTCCTTTTTAATCGACTGAGCAACTGTCTAGGTACATTGTAAAACCTCCAAGTTCAGCTAAAGCTGCTAACCTGTTGCTGTTTTTATACATTTAACTCGTCATATTGACTTGAATAACATGGCATCAGACTAATGTTAACGATTAAAACTACCCAGCATGCATTTTATCCCCCTCTTTTGTTAGCTTATAAAGTTACAGACACCAGCCTGCATGTTTTATAGCTAAGGTATGATATAGATGTTATACAATAACTGCAACATCAGTTTTTTTTGCCCAATTTGAAGCATTGAAAACAAGCTGTAAACACAAAATTCTCGCCTTTTATAACATGGCCTGGGTGAATATTCTTCAAAAGAGAGCTTTAATACTTGTAAATAAAACCACTTATAGAGCATCAACTAATCCACTTTTTATCAAATGAAAAGCACTAAAATTCAGAGATATTGTTGACTTTAAAACTGCACAAACAACAGCTATCGAACAGTATCCAAGGGTTGTTTCAAATGAGAGAGAGCAAGTATAACTTAAGAGGAACGCTTGTATTTCAAAAGAAACTTATAAGAACAAATGCTAAATATCACTGCATCACAACCAAAGGAGTTAATGTATGGAACAGCTGCAGTGAAGAGATGAAATCATGTACAATAATGAGCAATATCAAGAGACTATTTAAAATGAATATATTGAATGGATACAAAAAGGACTCGAGGTGATAGTATTGCATACTGACTGTTAGGTTCCTGGACCTATATGGATGGATGGAAAAGAAAGAGAGGGAAAAAAAATGTAAATGTGTGTGTATGCATGTATGTATGCATCTGTGCCTGTGTATGCATGTAGGTGTAGGTGTATGTAAAGAAGAATTGTGTTGAATTGTTTTGTATTTAACAAAAGGATAAAAATAGAGAAAGGGGGTAGGACTAGAAAAGTTTGTTGAACTTTTTCCAACTCCTTTTTGAACATGGGAATTTCTTATTGGAATTACTTATAATCATTGTGGTAGATTATGCTGAGAAGTACATGTTATTTAAATTTGATATATGTATGTATATATATATATATATATATATATATATATATATATATTTTTTTATTTTATGTTCATATAAACTACTACTACTAAAACAAAAAATTCTTGATTCTGATTGGCGGCATGGTGTCCATTAAACCTACATTGTGTACATTTTTGAGTTAATTCTTAGCAAAAAAAAAACTTTGTTCTTTCACAAATATGTGCTCATTCATGTGCAATTACTTCCACCAACTAACCAAAGAATTCTCGTAAGCATAGAATCTGACATTCACAATCATTCAGAATACATACTACAAGTCTTTGGCTGTGTTAGCAAAGTTGTCCATTAGTCGCTAGTGTTTGATCATAAGTAATGTAATCGTAACAAAAGCTGAGTTGCTGGCTTCTCGGCCAATGCGCCAGTCCTGCCATTCATTTGAATATGGTTAGTGTGCCATTTGTGTGACGTCCTGTTGTGTATGTATGTAGCACAAGTAGACTTTATATTTTATATTGTTTTTTGGTCAGATCGTTTTTATGACATTTAATACCGCACTTGAAGGCAGCTTTAATTCATAGCAGATAGAGAGACAGAGAAAGAAAAGACAGAGGGAATGTGCTTGTTGCAGCAAACAGTCAGCTGTGAACTCGTGAGCAACGGAGCTTAAAGGAACACGCTGACTTATTGGGACTTTGTCTTATTCACTGTATCCCCCAGAGTTAGATAAGTCCATACATACCATTCTCATCTCCATGCGTGTCGTAACTCTGTCTGACCCACTCACCGCTAGCGTAGCTTAGCACAGATCATGGAGGTAACCGGCTCCATCTAGCCTACTGCTCCCAATAAGTAACAAAATAACGCCAACATGTTCCTATTTACATGTTGTGATTTGTATAGTCACAGCATGTACAAATAACAAGGTCATATGAGACACAGCCATCTTCTAACCATATACAAACTGGGAACTATAATATACATATATTACTCCAACTCTGAGCGAACTCGAGGCGAACTCTCCGCTCCTCACCATGGGGCTTCTCAGGTACTGCGAGCAAATCACTCCGCCCTAGTAGCAGAAGTAGCAGCGCTTTGCCTTTCTGAGTATATATAGTAAGCTAGATGGAGCCAGTTACCTCCAGGATCTGTGCTAAGCTAGGCTAGCGGTGGGGACGTCAGACAGAGTTATGACACGCACTTAGATGAGAAGGGTATGTATGGACTTATCTAACTCTGGGGGATATGGTGAATAAGCTAAATTACTAAAAAGTCTGTGTGTTCATTTAAGTGCTTGTGCTTCCTTTTTTTACCCTAATAGTTTTTAATTTAAGCTTTATTGTGGAGGCAGCCACTACAGAGTACCTGATCTAGTCTGAAAGCATTCTAACAGCGTATTCCTTTGATTCAGTATTTTTAGAGCACATGGTGCAAAAGGAGCTGTCCATGGTGCTGCAAGTGGTAACGTAGCGATCTACTGCGCATGTGTGCAACGTTTCCTTAAGCAGATAGGATAAACAACACTACTATGCATCCTCTGTTTGAGAGTATAACCGAGCCTGAAGGCAGCAGCTCAATTCAAACCATAGAACAAACATTGGTGGGACACAATCCTGCCAGCATTTTATTTTCTTCACAGTGTCACATTTGTGCTTTAATTATGTTGGGATTTATGTAGTCATGAGAGTAGATGGCACCTCACTTGGCAGAAATGATTGTTAAGTTTGTAGTATCTCTGGGTGACAAAACATACCTTTTCTTTGAGATGTCTGTATTTGTTTATAAAGAATGTTGAGCATGAATAACTAATTATGTTGTGCCTAAACTTTAGCACAAAGCACACGTGGGCAGAGCCTGTCTAATGACTCAGTAATGAACCCATGCCTTTAGCACATACACCATGGACTCGCACTGTGCACCATCCTGTTCAAGTGGTCACTGTTGATGGCATGCAGCTGTCAAATTGACATTTTTTAGTCATCATTTACCCAGCATGTAATGGGTGTAAAATAAACCACTTTACAACCTTATTGTGACAATAGAGAGGAGAGACAGACAGCGAATAAGAGAGAACAAAAAATGACATTGACTAGAATGCATTTCTGCAGAAATAGAAACCGATCATGGGAGCATGCACCCTCTCTCAATAAAAACAGTTTGAATAGGCTGTGATTTTTGTATGATTTCACACCCGAGTGCTTATTTTTCCTCAATTAGCTCAATTAGTGCGGAAAAAAAGTCATCCACTTATGTATTCACGAGTTATCTTCAACTTCTCACAAAAACCTCCTCACCGTGCTGAAGCGATGGACTGGGCAGTTTCCATCAATTCACCCTGATGACACCTTGTTGGGAAGGTTTGGGAAATCCTACACATATGTACAGTATCCTCGCTGTCGTGAAAACACGTAAAGCCTCTCTAATGCTCGTTTAGTTCAGATTCAAGCTCAAAAGTATTGCTCCTAGCTGCTTGCTCTCACCAGGCAGTTACACATATCTCTGGAAACACTTACTCAGTGTAAAAAAAGGGATCTTTGGACAACCGAGAGATATCAGTGTAGTATTGTAATGCCGAAGACACAAACGATTCAAGCAATTGAAATGGTGTGACCTTATAACATGATTAGTAGGTCAGAGAAAAAATTCATAATCGACCATCACCTGCTAGTAAAAGAAATACTTTTAATTTCACTTAACTTCTTTTCTTCCTCATCCCTGTTTTCTTATCCCAGTCCCTGCATGCTAATAGCGTGTGATCTGGAATGCTGATTATGTCATCTCAGTCAGTGTTCAGTGCATATTAAGCTCACATGGTTAGGCAAACTAATGGTTTCACAATGTGTTAGATTCTCCCACTGATTCTGTCATTCGCAGCTCCTGCGGAGGCCACTCGCATTATGCTCAGTGGAGCTGAACAGGAAATATGAGCTCTTCTAAAATTAAAGGCTGGTGTTTCTAATCAGGAGCATTTACAGGCATATCGAAAGCACATCAATCCATAACATCTGTGTTTTATTCTTTTAATGAGACATACAACTAGTATTGCTTGTGTTGCTGCTTAAGCTCAACTTACCTCTCATAAAGCTGTGCCAAGAGAAAACTTCTTTTTGGAAACTTATATTTCAAACTGTTTAGACAGCATCTGTCTAGTGATGAAATATACTGTAAGTATACTGTATGCCTTGCTTGGCTTATTTGCGGAGCCCCTAAAGGGACATGGGAAATGTTCCTTTTTCTCATACTTTCTGTTGCGCAAGATAATTTTCTCGTGTGCACACGAAAGTATCTCATGTTCACGAGAAACCAATCTGAGTAGCAGTCAGAATTGCTGCATAGGAGGTATTCATCTTCCTGAAAACGCAACAAAATGTACCTGATAGTGTCATTAACACACAACATGCTGTGAATGTGAAATATTAACTTTAGCCACATAACGTTAGCAGTACTTCGTTAGCATATTTTTGCTACCCTTAGATTGGTCTCGTGTGAGCATGTGATACTTTTGTGTGCTCCCGAAAAAAGTATCTTGTGCGCACCAAAAAGTATCTTGTGTGCACGAGAAGAAGAAAAAAACAACCCAAAAACATGTCCCTTTCGGGGCTCTGTACTTATTTCACCAGACGAAAATCTAAAATTATGCATAAAGACGTGTTTTTTCCTATAGTAAATTTAATTGTCAAAGGTGACGTGCTGTATGACTAACTACCTTGTATTTTGAAATTACAACTGACAAGACAAGTGGAGCTATTATAGAAAAGCTCTTCAGCAAACTCATGCTTTTCATCAGATAAATTGGTACCCAAATTTGAGAGACACCCAGAGAGTGTGGCTGCTCTGCTGCTTCCCTTCTGAGTGCCTGAGAGGGGATGGGAGCTGATTTAGGTAGAGTGCAGTAAGTCCTGCCAGCTTGCTTCCTCACAGTTTGTGTTTTGATAACATAAATTAGTCGCTTGTCTCCCTGCCAGGTTGGCTGTTCCTTTTCAAATTGTTTTGAATGGTCCATTGTGTGTAAACCCTCAGAAACTCTCACTGTTTGTTCTTTACGCTACGTTGTCAATTTTACCGTTTTTCTCAAACTCTTTTTCAACCAGCATGCTGTTATAAACCGGTAATCACTCACAGCTCACTTAATACATTTAGATGCAATAATATTTGTTAATGAAACAGATGTACTCACCGCAATAAAGGGCACATATACACGACACACACGCAATGTTCTCTCAAAATATAGTCATTGCTCCGTCTTGCGAAATGTACTAAGTGGTGTGCAGCACCAAAACCTAAAACTTCAAACTAAAGTACATGCTCTCAAAACACGTGTTGTGTGTTGGCACCCACATACGGAGTGTAAACCAATATTTTCTTAGTATAAAACCATGGCTTTATAGTTTTACAGGTGGTTGTAACACAATGATGTCAAATATAACAAAGACAGATATGAAGGGGATGCCAGAGCCAATCTTTCCAAGGACATAAGAACAGGCAGCTGAATCGAGTTAACTCTGAAAGGGAAGTTGAGGAAAGATGGCACAGGTTATTGAAGAACAAGGACAAGTGACAGTGTAAATAGGAAAAAGGGTAAAAAGAAGACAAGTTGCATGAGTTAGCATGACTTTACAAAGAAACAACAGCTGTGCGATTGTAGGTAATACTTATCATTTGTTTTGCATCACTGAAAACGCCATTGATGAAGCTTTACATACAGTACGACTAAACTAACCTGACTCCGCCAGATGGATTGCTTCGCATTTGCTCGGCATATCCATCTGGGAACTTTCCGTTGGAGAACTTTTGGGAAGGGGTGAAAATACTGGTTAGCTGATTGGATGAACCATCTGTTTATCACCTATGTTGGTGATAGACGGGCCAAATCAACCAATCTGATCCACGAAGCGTATGAAAATACAACCACAAGCCCACCCCTGCTGCTGCAGGCAAAGCATAGCTCGTTAGCTCAGCATGCAAGCAACATGTCGGTAAAGGATATTTGCCGTTTGTGTAACGAGAATTTAGGAATAAAAGGCACCCTTTCAGGTTCCCGGACCGCTGTCTGAAAATACTGGTTAGCTGATTGGATAAACCATCGGTCTATCACCACCTAACCCACCTCAAAACCAACGCTGATTGGCCCGGTCGTTTGGCTAACGGCTCCAAATTTTCTCTATCTCAAGATGCCAGACTGATCTGCGAGTGGAAAACTGGAGCTCGCGAGATCAGGACGGTCTCACGAGGCTACGACTAAACAGAGATAGGCAAAAATTTGCTGCCAGGTAGTCGGGCCAATCCATTCCTGCAAATTCTGTAACTCTGACATGCTAGAGTCATAGGGCAGCACAAAGACAGACAGATGTAATAAGCTTTAGCCTTGTACTATCTATCATTAGACGTCAGCGGTTATGTCTTTGTTCAAGCATGACTACAGCTTTTCTAACATACTTTAAACCAGGTGGTTTTAGTTCCCTAAAATGTGAAAGGGAATTCCAATTGTCCATTGTCCCTCAGTTTTGTAGATTGCTGGGCAGGACTTTTTTCATAAATTGCCAGGGAATCAAATGATACTCATTCAACACTGAACCCTGCTGGATACCTGAATTTGGAAAATGTCATCTCCTGCGTTAAGTTGAATTAAAAAGAAAGAAAGAAATAGCCTCAGCCTTCCTCATTGACTTTCACTCGCGTACCTCCAAAATGTTCCGTTTGAGTGCAGAAGCGAAACCACAGTACTATCAGGTCAGACTATTAAATGCAGATAAATGAAGGAGTACGATTTGTCATTCCTGCTAATGAGAATATGAAAATGTTTTAAGGAATATAGTTTTTAGTTTTATTTCCAAACTTTTTCCAATTGGAAAAACCCAGACGGAGTAATTCAAGCCTCACTCTCCATCTTGTGAAAATGCATTTTTCATCATGGCATTTTATGAAAATATTACATTTTACCTGCCAATCATCCCCCCCTGGCATTTCAACTAAGCATTCATAAGTTACAATGGTGTGAAGGGAGGTCATCATTCACTGATTCTTACAAAGACGGAATGTTTGTATGCATGAGAGAGGAACGCCATAAACATCTTCATGCGTTGTATCTGGGGCTTTTCAGAATGCAAGGGCCTACAGATGAAGGACCACATAATCATTACACTACTGTTATGCACTTAATTGTAATTTGCAGTCTTTGTTTGATGCTTTTACACTACACACGGTTATTATATAGTCTTGTATAGAATAATAGAACCCAAATTGCATAGAAATAGCTCTCGGAAACATTTTGTTTTCATCTTGTCTGTCATTTTTTCATCTGTTGAAGCCATTTTATTCCAGTCAAGTGTACCTTCTCGAACAGAACACTTAACATTCCCATTTTGTACATCTAATTCACTATATTTCTGAGGAAATGATGGTCCCTTTTTTTAACCACCATTTAATACTTTACCAATTCTGATTGTACACGCAAAACATATGATCAGCATAGCGAGTGTGATTTAATGAAACTACATTAAATGAAACTGAGATTAAATTCAATTAGATTAAACCACCAAACACTCACTATATAAAGTTAGCTCCACTCCGTCCTGGATCTGGTCTCCTGCAGACTATTTTATCATCAAAAACACTTGACTGTTGTATCTTTCCAGCGTGCCATTCAATTCAAGAGCTGAATGGTGTAATTTTTGAACAAGTCTGGCTCCCTGGACATTTAACATAACACAATGACGCTGGTAAAATGATGGAAGTGATGCACCTTGCTGTTTCCATGACTACAAAAAGCATCCAGTCTAATATATGTTGGACGCTGCCATGTTTTTGTGTTCGACAGCATTCAGTTCCAGTGTTTATTTTACCTCCCAGCACTGAACGTCAATACAGTATGCTCATCATCTAAAGGTCCCCTTTAATGAACACGCAGAGTGTTATTCAAGTATTGTTGCAAGTACTGAACCTCTTACTCTTGCAATGGTCAAGACTGTGCACTCACCAGGAGAACTAGTTACTGCACTGGGAATACTTCTGAAGAAATCAATATTAAATCAGAACGGTACAAAGGCAAAAGCGGGGAGCACTCTCTGAGCGTAGAGCACTTTTAGCACTGTGACACCTCTCCCTGTGGGGGTGAAAAGATAAGAGTGCAGCTCTTTCTGTATGTTCCCTGAAGGGATATTATACAGGACACGCTCAAAGGCAGTACAGAAGAGATGTTGAAAGCAGGCTTTAAAATTTCACTCTGAATGTAGCCTCGACCCTAGCTATTATTACAGTATATGTTGACGGTACGTCTACAATGGGGGGAGCCTTTCTTATGATGCTGACATGCAAAATACAATGTTTTTTGAGTGTGTTGTGAATGAATGCATTCCAGCAGCTGAACAAAAGGTGAAAAACATAGCAGAAAGTGGTGAGGCAGGCCTAGTGGCTGTTTAGAAAACGAACGATGATTAAAGGTGCTCTAAGCGATGTCACACGTTTTTTAGGTTACAACATTTTTTGTCACATATGTCACAGTTTCATTTTGTTTGAAAATACTTTGAGCGTCAACAAGAATAACGTCACCCAGCATCACTTAGAGCACCTTTAACTAAGGTCACTGCTCAGCTCACACCACACATTTAGTATCCTGTTACTGTAAGCCAAAAACCGCTATAATAGTAAATGGTTTTGTTTTTAATATCAACTGACAAAACAATGCTCTATAAAGACTTGTTGCCTGTACAGCAAACTACCAAGACATTATGCATCGGGTGATAGCATTACACTAAAAAAACACTGGATGGTTGGGTTCACTATTTAAAAGTTTTGGTACGGGAAAAGTTACTTTGCCTCTAATTGTAAATATAATGATGGCAGTGTACCAGAAAGTTGGTTATACAACCACTTGCATCATTCGTAAATTGGAATAATGACATAGGGACAATATTTATACATAAATCTATGTCTGAGTAATATTCCGATGATTATTTAAACATGACCTCTGATCATGAGATATGATGAAAAGAGATAAGGGTCATGGGTCACAATAATGAAAATACACATGAGGAAGAAGGCCATATTTTGGGCCGATTGGACATTTACTTTTTTGTCCTGCACCAGCAACTACATGGATGTGCACGACATTGTCTCTTTTTGAACCAGTGTACCGGAATGAACCAGGAAGAACTAAAACTACCGTTTACAGTATTGGTGTGTGGTTGGTGTTTAGTAGGTAGTGTGAGATAAATGCATGAACCAGTTTCTGAGAAACCGTTTGAGATATGAATGCTCTAAGTTTATATATATTTTTTAAATGATAAAATGTTCTGATATTGGTAATGTGACTTTGAAAGTTGCGATCAGTATCCAAAAGTACTGGACTGCCTGTGCTTTTAGATAACTAGCACCTTAAAGGTTCCATGGTATAAAAAAAATAAAATATGAAAAAGTTTTTTTTAACATTAATATGAGTTCCCCCAGCCTGCCTATGGTCCCCCAGTGGCTAGAAACAGCGATAGGTGTAAACCGAGCCCTGGGTATCCTGCTCTGCCTTTGAGAAAATGAAAGCTCAGATGGGCCAATCAGGAATCTTCTCCTTATGAGGTCATAAGGAGCAAGGTTACCTCCCCTTTCTCTGCTTTGCCCACCCAGAGAATTTGGCCCACCCATGAGAGAGAGACATCATGGCTTTCAAACAAGCAAAGTGGCAGTTGGTCAAGGCCACACCCCTCCCCTCCACCTTGCCCCCTCCCCTTCTCTTCCTCTCTCCTCCTCTCCTCCTCAATAGCTACAGACCTAAGGAAAGCTCATTGTGGGACTGGCTCTAGTGGCTGTAATTCTGCACCAAGGCTGAATTTCGGGAAAGAGACTTCAGATACAGTATTAGGGGACCACTAAGGTCTATATAAAAGAGACTTCAGATACAGTATTAGGGGACCACTAAGGTCTATATAAAAGAGACTTCAGATACAGTATTAGGGGACCAATAAGGCCTATATAAAAGAGACTTCAGATACAGTATTAGGGGACCACTAAGGCCTATATAAAAGTGACTTCAGATACAGTATTAGGGGACCACTAAGGTCTATATAAAGGTGACTTCAGATACAGTATTAGGGGACCACTAAGGTCTATATAAAAGAGACTTCAGATACAGTATTAGGGGACCACTAAGGTCTATATAAAAGCATCCAAAGAGCACCATGTTATGGGACCTTTAACTGACAGTTAAAGAAAATGTATATGCTGTTTATTTATATTATTATTTTTTCATAATGAAAACATAACATACTGTCACTTTCAGTTTATTTACTACATGGATAACAGCATTTGTAGATTGCAGTGTTTACACACACACACACACACACACACACACACACACATTTGTATGACAATAATGTATAATCAGACAGTATCTACAGATAAGATTATCTTGTAAATGTGTTCCTGCACCAGAATATCTTCTGACAAACAAACTTGGGCTGTAGTGGAAAATAACTTGAAAGTTAACTTTCATACCCTCTTTAAACTACACACACACACACACACACACACACACACTCATTGATCCAACCACAACTAAAAAGTTCATTGACGTGGAGTGAGTTTCTCCTGTGTGCTAATGTTGACAGCCATTTCAGTATAATGAGTGAAAATTACATCAGTAAACTATTGTGTGAGAGGAAATTGATTAGTCTGTATGAGGATCAATGTCAATGTAGTTTTACAACCAAACTAGAACTAAAATATTCAAGAAAAGAACTAAAACTTAATATTCAACACCAGGCAAGTGTGGTAAAAATTAAATGACAGGCTGCATTTACTCTGCTAAGATTGCTGTAGAAAATCCAGCGACAATACAAAGGACATGCTGGTTAGTTGCAAACACTTAGAAAACTGCAGAATTAATATCTGGATATTATAATCAGTCTGTCAAAAGACCCAATGATCCAATGAACTGACATTCACTATGAGAAATGTTTTTGAGTTTTCTATTTGATGTAAAACGCAGCTTTCATATACCGTGCATCTGGTTTTCATCAGCAGAGTAAGACGTGAAATGGGTTGTCATGGAAACATTTGACATCTTTATAACAACACCTGGCACTTACACAGGCGTCTCAGTTTGTCCGGTCTGCAACAGTGTCTAATTTAGGACATTCTCAGACCTCGGCATCAGTTCTCAGAAATCAGATGAAAGGCATCATTCCTTAGACCCCCCCCCAATGGACTTCAGGCCACAAAGCAAATCAGACCTCAGTTACCTCCTTACATGCCCTACACCATCATGGTGCTGTTTGTTTGTTTTATTCCAGTTTAAAGAAATTGGTCTAATTTGCAATCCCACATAGGCGTATTCTGCGGGGATATTTTTGTTGCATTTTCAATGTCTTTGTAGCTTTCTATGACATTTTTGTCCCTTATTATTGTTTTTATCGCCTATTTTGGCGTTTTTAGCGCCTTTTTAAAAAGTTTTGTTGCTTCTTTCATAGTTTTTCTCAGTACATGCAGACATGTCCAAAAATCTCCCTAGATTGTTGGAAATCCCCCCCCTCCCAATGTTGAACCCAAAGTTACACCCTTGCAATCAGTTTTCAAAACTTAAGGGACTGATTGGGGCACCTAACACACCCTCAGGACCAGCACGTTAAAGTTCACAAAATAAATTGCTGTGAAATGAGACTAAACCGAGCAACATTATGTAAAGCTTCTTCAGTTGGAGACTCCATGGCATTAGCCTTCCGGTTTGTTATTTCACTGGCATGGATCTTCTTTATACTTTACAATGGCCAAATTAAAAATCAAATTAAAATGAATTGCCCTCAAAGGCTTCCAAACAAACCAGCTTAATTTCTAGTCAATCCAAAAAATGTTTTGCGCCACTGTCTTTAGGGCAGAATGTATGATGTTGGACCGTTATGCTATTATGTAGCCTACAGGGGTTTCAAGTGCCAGATTTCTCATCACAAACATCATCATACAGAACCACCAGTATGTGACAGACCATTTACCCAATCATATAGATTTGTCTTATATAGAGCAGAATGCATTGCCTTGTTCTAGGTATGCATTTTATGGCATGGAAAACAAGTCTGAGGGCAGCGTGCCACTTCCTTTTAATCAAGGGTTAGACATGACATTTAGTCTATTACACTGCTGGCTGATAAAAAAACGGTAACACTTTACTTAAAGGTATCTTAAGTGTGACATGACACTGTCATGAACACATGACACTCATGAAACAGTCATGAAACATGAACCCTAACCCTAACCCTAACCATAACTTGTCATGACAAAAACCGAATGACACTAAAAGAAGCATTATGTCAAAAAACATTTATGATTTGTTTATAATGTTTATGACACGTTCATGACACTGTCATGTCACTCTTATGTACCTTCAAGGCAAGGCAAGGCAATTTTATTTATATAGCACATTTCAGCACAAGGCAACTCAAAGTGCTTCACACAAATCATCAATCATCAAAGAACAAATAACAAAAATAAGGAGTAAAATAAGAATAAAAATAGTAATGAATACAAATTTAAAACCATTTAAGATACATAAAAAAAAAATACAATTAACAAAAAGCATTATCAAAAAGTAAGGTCTTCAGCCTTGATTTAAAAGAGCTGAGAGTTGGGTGTAATTAAAGTGTAACCAAAAAACCTTATAATACATGGCTATTTCATGGCTATTTTTTTTGGCTATACTTTTAAAAAGGACACAACACACACCAAATACAAAGAAAACACACAAAGGAAAAGGGAAATGATAAACATTTGAAAGGCTAATAAATGCTTATCAGAGGTGGAATGTAACTAAGTACATTTAATCAAGTACTGTACTTAAGTACAAATTTGATGTACTTGTACTTTACTTGAGTCTTTTCTTTTCATGCCACTTTCTACTTCTACTCCACTACATTTCAGAGGGAAATAATGTACTTTTTACTCCACTACATTAATCTGACAGCTTTAGTTACTGGTTACTTTACAAATTAAGATTGTTGCACACAAAACACATGTAGTTAATAAAATATAATGTTGTATTATAAATTAAACTACCAAACAATATAACGGCCTACCAGGCCAGCTGAAATGATTAGCCGATTAAACACGGAACTGTTTGGATGGATGGTTTCTAAAATGTAAGGATTTTTCTGCATATTGTACTTTTCCTTTTAATACTTTAAGTACATTTTCCTGATGATACTTACATACTTTCTTAAGTAACATTTTCAATGCAGGATTTTTACTTGTAACAGAATATATTTTTACAGTACTTTTACTTGAAGTGCTCATATTATGCTCATTTTCAGGTTCATAATTGTATTTAGAGGTTGTATCAAAATAGGTTTACATGGTTTAATTTTCAGAAAACACAATTTTTTTTGTTGTACTTTGCTGCAGCTCCCCTTTTCACCCTGTGTGTTGAGCTCTCTGTTTTAGCTACAGAGTGAGGCATCACACTTCTATTCCATCTTTGTTTGGAGTCACACATGTGCAATAGCTAGGTAAGGACTACTAGCCAGTCAGAAGCAGAGTATGAGGGTGTGCCACTCTAGCAGCTAGGCGAGCATTATAACGTGTGTTACAAAGTGATGCACGTTCATCACGGAAGTAAAGGCTGGACTACAATAGAGCTGTTTGGAGCAGTTTCTGAACAGTGTTTTCTGTTGGAGATGGTAAGTCCCTTTGGGGTGGAGTATGTAAACCTATAACATGCACAAAAAGATATATAACACAATAAAGGAAAGGGATAAAGCCAAAAAGCATAATATGAGCACTTTAAGTAAAGGATCTGAATACTTCTTCCACCACTGATGAGTATAGGGATTACAATCATATCTGGCAAACATCAAATAGTCTGAGAGGCAGTGAGTCAAATCATAGGCACAAGGATTGATTGCTTATTGAAGTTTAAAATGTACAGAGAACCCCAGGGTTCATGCAAAGTGATGGGGAGAATTTGTGAGAATACTTGCTTGCCCCCTGGGGAACCCTGCTGTTGGAATTTGGAGTCAGACGAGCCAGTGAGTCTGGATAGACACCTCCTATCAGATAAATAAAAACAATCTTGCGCTATCTGCATAAAGAGGCTTTGGCAAGGATTTTGGTGCATCCAGGCCAGCTGTGTGGACAGATATAGAAATGTGAGGATATGAAAAGCTAAAAACATGGCATGACTAAACATAAAAGGGTCGCTGCATTTAAGCATTTGCTGGCTCCAACTCTAAAGGGTCTTTGTCGTGGAAAAAAACATCTCTTTTTGTCCACATGAGTCAAAGTTTGTTGTTCTCTGTCGCTGTTGAACACATGGTGGAGGGTCAGGCCCGTGCCTGTGACCAATCATTGTGCGCGTGGTGAGTTTTCTTAATGTGCACAAGCTACATGTTTCAGTGCACTTCCCCCTTTATATTTTGTTTACCTTCTTTTTTATCTCCCCAAATGTCTTGCACCTTTGTAATCTCTTCTCGCTCCTGCATTACATTTGGATTTCACTCTTTTCTCAACATTTCTTTGACTAAGGACCCCAAGTTAGATTTCAGATAAATTCTTTAGTGACAAATAATTGGTCTTTTCTTCCACGCTGCTATCTTGTTACCTCTCTTCAGTTTTCTCTTTTCCCCGCTCCTTTTTAATATCTGTCATCTCACTGCTGCCCTTGGTAGTCTCTAGAGAAAACCAGATGAAACCCTATTCACTGCAAGGATTTTTTAAACATTTATACCTCTACACCTCTGTTCGGCCTGGATGCCTATTCTGTCTCATTCCTGATTACCTTTGATCACTCCTGCCTGTCTTTCTCATTCTGACCTTGTATTTAGTATTTATCTACTATTTTTCTTTTGTCCATCTGACGGCATCGCCGCCAGCACCATTGTCATCACGTCTTTATTCCATCTTTTGGTCTTTCCCACCTTTTGATTGATCCTGTCTCTCCCCCTTGTTATTTCTCGCTGTCTTTCTCACCTTTCTAACGCTCCTTCCTTTCTCTTCAGAGAGTCTGGCAGTCACTGAAAGTCACACATCATCACGTCTGCCATTCGCAATTAGTGTTTTTTTTTTGCAGTCATCCTAGTAAAGCTATTGTTGAATGTGAGAGTGTGGGAGTTAAAAACAGCTGGTTTGGAAATAATCCACACCTTTGAAAGCTGCTGTGATCATATTTTCAGATTCATACAGCTGTCGACTCTGACTTAACCCTTTCACGGCGTGCTGTTTCAATCTGCCGTCGTTATATGCACAGTCGAGTTCACTCAGGTAGAAGTTTATACCTTATAGTACCTTCTTTTTTCACTTTAAATGTGAGTTCATTTTCAAAACAACTCTCTCCCTCAATACGTTTGTATTAATCCATATAATCACACATGCACGCACATTACTGTTGAGCTGCATGAACGTTGCGCTGTATCCTAAAAATGCTAGGAAACAGAGTCACAGCTTCCTTGAAATGATATTGGGAAAAGAAAAGGCAGACTGGCCGTAGGAGTAAATGAGCGTACAGCTGTACTGACAGCTGTACTGACTTGTACAGTTAGTGGTGAGGTTCTGCTCTTAAAAAAAAGCTCCACAAATGAGATTGTAAGAGATTGTGCAAGAGTGCAATAAACCTGGCCGATAGAGCTACACTGACCAGACCCCGGCAGCTACATTATATCAGATGGATGCCAATGGTATTTACAGCACAAGTTCTGAAATGATTAATAAGAAACCCGATCTGGGTTGCTATATAATAAGTAATGAGAACAGGAGGTCTGTGCATTGTGGAGGATTTTGGAGTGATGAGATGTGTGGTGGCAGCAAGGTAGCCATGCATGGACAGTGAATGACAGCTGAGGAACAAGTCAGTCAGTCTATTCTATTTTCGCATCTGGGTTCTGTCAAAAATGTAGTTATTGTGCTTCTTATTTCCAAACAATCTTTTTTTCCCCATTCTGCTTATTTCCATTTAAATGAGCTGTTTGTATTTCTGTACTGAACATTTGCAATTTTTGTTTCGTTCAACATGCAAAATGATTGTAATCATTAAACTTGTTTTTCCAGAGAATTGATTGGATCAAGCCAGCCTGTAGTCCTCTGCAGTGAACTTTGGTAAACATCTCTTGTGTTTTTTTTTTTTTTTTTTTGTTTCTTCTCTCAAGGTTTAATCTAAAGTGTAAACATTTGTCTATGAGAGAGGGCAAGTTATCAGCAAAGTGCTGTCCCCCAGTGGTAAGACTCTTAAATAGCACTTAGAGATAGCACAAAAACAAGTATAGGCAAAATGTTACAGTTTTATCTACATCCTGGCTTCGCATCTTCAAACACCTTTTGATCAAAAATCTTTTAAACAGTACTCACTCTTCAGTTATGCTACCTTGCCCATATTATTGCTGATGTGTAGGCAACATTCCTGATCAAGGAAATGTGAAATTGAAGCACTGCCTGGTCTTTCAGCTGATTTGCATGAAGTATTTAAAGGGGTGATAGAATGCAAAACCGATTTTACCTTGTCATAGTTGAAAAACGACGGTAAATAGGACATACATAGAACCTCAAAATTCCATTGACACCTTTCTTCTGCAAATCTCACAATTTGAAACTGCTGCTGAAAACGGGCAAATCTCAACAAAGCTAGTAGTTGACAATAACTCCTCAACTCCTACCTTATTTGGCTCTACTTTCTATCTTTGTAACACCCCAAAATTTACATTCACCACTGACCTGAGATCAGTTAGTCTTCTGAATTTTGGTCGCACAGATCTCAGAAATTTTATACATCGTTCGTCTGTTATATCATTACTCAATTCACTTCTGAGACTTCCTTATGGGAGAAATAAACTATGTAGATGTCAGATGGTTTCCCCTGATTCACCACTAGAGGGTAGAAATTATATCTTTTTAAAAACCCTTAAGACCATCTTGTACCTCTCTTGCACCTTGTCTCATGTTAAGCACCTTTCCTGACCAATTTCAACCTGAAAAGAATATGTTAATCAATAGCAGAGATGCAGTACCTGTTCTGTGTGCCGGCCTGCCTCGCGTTCCCCAGAGGGGTTGAAATCAATAAGGCAAAATGGAGCTTTCAGCATTCTCACAGTGTTGAAATCAATGGACCCTGACAGCACTGACGATTAACGAGGGGAGCTTCTGCTGAACAAGCAAGACGACTCCCAAAACGTGTAGCCATGTTCAACGTACATAGCTGTACATGGCTCTGATCACGGGCCGAACAGCAGTGAGTTATTGCGGGCATTTTAAGATCAGGGATACCCACCTACACCATCTAACAGAAAAAAGGAGCAGTCAAACATTTAAAATCACAATACATGTATTTCGTTATTGAAATATAATTGACCCCTGAGGCTAGATTTTTTTTTAAAAAAGGCCCGTTTGTTTGCGCCTCGTCTAGCTCCTCAGTCTGACACAGCCAGTTAGAACACAACAGACCTGTCCAAAAACACACATTACACAACTGGTGTGACAACTCCAGATTTTGCTTTTTGTAATCCAGACCTAAAGTTGCACGGCCCTTGCTGCGACATACTGACGTTTCAGGATATACACAAATCGAATCAATTGCATTATTTCAGCAATACTTGGTATCCATTTGAAAAACAACGCTACCTCTCCAATTCATGAAAGTGCTCAATTTACTGCACATACAGTATATAATCCAGGGTCAAATCATTGGTACATTATATTCACTTTCAGCAATTGTATTTGGTCTGCCTGAAATGTGAAGACGGTGCAATAAATCAGCAGGTTTCTTTGTACCAGCGGGAATGATTCATTTAAGAAAGGTAACTTTCTCATTTCAAACTGTGTTTTGGACCTTAAACCAAAAAGTGAAATAGTTTTCTAGTCAACTAGAAGACACCTGTCTAGTCCATGAGCTCAGTCTGCTTTAGGGAACTGTGGGACCTTTTTTAGAAATACGCTTTTTTTCCACTTTCTTGCCGAGAGTTAGATGAGAAAATCAATACCGCTAATGTATATCCACTAAATATAAAGTGAGCATGCATGCCGGTTAGCTTAGCGTTGAGACTTGAAACCGCTAGCCTGGCTCTGTCCAACGGTAACAAAATAATCCGGCACATAAACCCACATGAAAACCGCAACTTGTATAGATTAAATAAAGTACATATAACCCACTCAGTGAGCTTTGGAGGTGCCGGTTGGCTGATTTTGTTTCCAATCAGACAGAGCCCGACTAGCTGTTGCCTTCCGTTTCCAGACTTTACACGGAGATAAGAGAACAACTGCTCGCTTGTGTGTAACTTTCGGCAAGAAAGTAAATAAGCATATTTCCCAAAATGTCAAACTATTCCTTTTAAGAAATTTCACATTGAACAAAGAAACATTTAAAAGTTACAAATTGGACAACAAACTTTCCTTAAATGATTACATTTCCTCTTGTGGAGGCCATCCACCTGAGCTCCAGCAAAGAAGACGTCCTCACACTTGTTTCAGCGCAGGACCTAACTCTGTTTCTTTATCTTGGTCCACAACACATCACAAGTCTCTTTATATGAGGGCTCAAAGATAAAAGACCTCCGACCCATTGAGAGAAATAAAGGGGGGGGGGGGGGGGGGCTTTTTGTCCAGGTCTGGGACACGCTGAGGTAACAGACAGTAATAAATTATTCAGTTGTTTAAAAAAAAAAAAAAAAAACATTTTGCAAGAATCATATCAATAATTCATATCTATATTACAAAATGGTATCAAACATACATGATGCAACATTTTCATCAAACACCTTCTTTTTTTACTTTACTTTTTTTCCCCTCCCCCAAGATCCAGAGTCTGTTGCTTCATCATTGCTCAATGATCAGTACTTCAATGTTTCCTGTCCTTCTCTGGAAACTCGTTGTGAAGTCCCTTTAACAGTAGATGTAGAGTAATACCGATTTCCTTCTGTTGCTGAGGTTGATTTTCCACTTTCATGCTGAGGTGAACTTTTTTTTTCATAACCAACCTCCTTAATTTAAAGCTTTAGTGCGTAACTTTTTGATATGAATGAATGTCTGTTACATTCAAGCCATTGCCAAATGAGTTGCTACGAAGCTGATTAAGACTATCAGCGCCACACAATTCTCTCTGGATTTCTCAGTATGTGAAGATAATGACCTCTTCTGAAGAGTCCATCATGTTTTTTTTTTTAACCCTCCGTGTCCTCCTTGGCTACTAGCATCTGCGTGAAGGAGGGGTGGGGTGCGTGATCACGGAAGGCTTGTATCATGTGAAGGCGCTGACAGTTTTGTTGTCATTACTTAGAATTCCTCATGGGGGCGACAGAAACTACGCACTATAGCTTTAAAACCAAGTCACATGGAACGTTTCTTTCAACACCTTTTTGAATGATTAAATTCCAAATGATTTCAATCTCAGTCACAATCATCGCCAAGGCAACAGGCATACACAGGCACGCAGGGCTACAACGCTAATTGCCCATTTGCTCGTTTTGTTATTCGATTTTACATTCAAAATCGTTTTTGACCGTGCCTTTCATTTCACTTACAGGTTTGAACAGAAAACAACATGCCAATAGGAAAGTGAGAAATTGTATTAAAAGTGCAAAAATGTATTCCTCCAAGAGACGGTATTCACCCAGACAAAACAAAGCTGTCCACCGAAGCTTTAGTGCGTTAACAGTACAAGCCATTTCATAGGTTATTATTAAATTGTTCATTCCTATCCACCTCACGACTTCAGACATGAATATACTGAATGTGTTGTTGCTTCGAGTGTGTGGTTTTCCTCCAACTGAACTTAGTCTGTAGCTAAGTTGACATGGCTTTAAGCCCTAGGAGCATCCCACTGCCTGCTTCAGACAGGCATGCTAACTCGGATGTATTCCCACGGTTACAGTATGTATCCCCAAACTAAAAGGAGTGTTCTCCTTTACGGAGCACGATTCAATTATCCTGAATTCAGCGCTGCGGTCTGAAAAAGCCCCTAGATTTAAAATAAAGTGACATCACATTATTTTGGTTAGTGGCCAGTGCAAATCGGCTTCTCCTGGCTGCTTCAGATCTGAAGACATGTCATTATCCCTTGTCTATTCTATTTCATTCATTATTTCCTACAGATCCTTTTGTAAAACAGCATTGAATTTGTTTAACATTGCCACGCATAATTAGATATTTTTTTTATATCACAAATAGAATTGTAATTTTCTATATTTTGTTTTTAGATACAAAAACATGGAAAGTAACTTGTTTTTGAAGACAATCTGTTAAGACTAAAAAAGACAAAGGAAATATCAGGGCTATTGTCCATACAGTACTGATGAAGACTGCCCCCATCTTGTCATTGACAGTGGCAAAGAGGCAACCTAAAAAAAAAACATAATTATTGATGTAAAGTGGCACTGATATACTGTGTGTCTTTATGGTGGAAAAATGATCCTTTTATATAAAAAATTAAAATAAATATGGCCGCTGACTCATCAGTGTTGGAATAAACCCTGTTATGTTTACATTAAAGTGTGACCACATACACCGACCGACCTTACTCTCTTTTACAATTATAATATTTAAAACACGTATTCAACAAGCTGATATGACCATAGCGTTCACCTGTCAACCGATTTTCTCAGCCTCCCGTCACTTCTCTTTCTCTCGCATGCTACTACACGTCCTTCTGTCCTCTCTGAACTGACATTTAAAAAAAAAAAAAAAAACACAGCATTATAACACCACAAAGTTCACGCTACACTCACAGAACTCACAGTTCACTCATCGACAACGCCACGCAACTTCTATTTCCACTATACCGAGAAAACAAAATCATTAATCACAACTCTCACATTCATCTGCCATGCCCTTATGATGTCCACTCTATACGGGTGCTTTTCTTCCAGAAAAGTTGTGGGATTGTGAGGACAGAAAGGTGATGACCAGCAGGTTTATGGGAGTTACTCCATGAGAAACGTCCTCCCTTTTTCCTTCCATTCGCAAGAAGACAAAAGTTCCATCCAAATATCAAGGTGATTCTGAGCTCTGAGCTCTGAGCTCTGGCTTCCCCAGAATCTGTCATCTAGTGCCACGCTTGAAATGACATTAAAAAAAATGACACTTAACTGAGAAACAGTTCAGCGACACGGTAGTTCTGTTTTGAAAAGAGATGGGAGGGATCTATAGACCTTTGAAAGGGACCATAAGTTGAGGAGAGGGAGCACATTACTCATTCCAAGGCTTTGTGAAGGGTGAGGGGACATCAGTCAGATTCACTTTGCCTTCTGCCCCCCTGGATCCATCCAGTAATTCATGGTCAACCCCCTCCCCCTCCCCTCCCTTTTGTGCTCCAGTAGTTAACCACTGCTGGGGAGTTCCCTGACATCCAAAAAGGTATGTGGGTGTGTGTATGTGTATGTTCACGAATGATAAGACAGGATGAGGGAGGTCACAATATGGTGCAGTGGAACCTGTGGGAACCCGCTGAACGTTCTGCTCTCCATTTCATCTTCTTTTTCTTCTTCTGGTTTCGTTCTGGCACCTGTTGTCTGTGGGTGTGGAGAAAAGAAAAAAAACAAAAAAACATGTTTTACAAAAAGATCTGAACTCTGGAACAATTCACCAGCATTTTGTGACATCTAACAATACGATTATCCTTTTGGCTCATAATATTTATTTTTATTCATCATACAAGTTCATTCAAATCAGTGGTTTAAGTGAAAACTAGTACTAAAGAAATAATCCAACTTTCTAGGAAATAGGCTTATTTATTGTGTTGAGAGTTAGACAAGAAGATTTATTCCACCCTCTAATGTCTGTACAGTCAACATTAAGCTACTGACAGCAGTCAGTTAGCACAAAGGTCATAACATACGCCTACAGGCACCTATTAAGGTCACTAATTAACATGTTATATGTGATGTGTTTTAATCTGTACAACACTGTGGGTTGTGACTATAGCACAGCTAAGGGGCGTTGTTCGGCCAGACAATAAAATAGTCCCTCCTGTGCTGGCCGACCGAGGCGGTTGGAATATAGGTGCTAGCATATTTATTTTTTCATCACAGGCTAACTTTATATTGATTACATATTTTACTATTTACTTGCATTCATTTATGAAATGGGTAGCTCAAATAAAGCAATCTGACTGGTTCATAGCCGTGATATAATAACCACATACAGCGGTTATGATTCAAATTTGTTTGCACAATAAGTATCACGACGCATCTGAAAAAAAGACCAACTGATACAAAGTAGCCCAACCAAGTTAGCTAGTAGGCCTAAAAGACGCAACAAATTTTGATTTCTATGCCACGGTCAGAAACAGTAAACGTGATCTCTATGGCCTGAGCAGCTATGTTAGTTTCCGTGCTGGACTTAACCGTTAGATTAATGACCCAGCGCTCCGTCCATCCTGGCGTCTCCTCAAAAACAGAGTTTACAACGTGCAACAATGTATTCATTGGCGTTGTGGAAACACTGAGAAAGAAGGGACTGGACGGGACAGTTCCATCATGCGTCAATATCAAAAGATTACTTCAACTCAATAAAAGAAGATGCTTGATCCCGACACCCCGGAGGGGCTAGTGAATAAAGTGTGGTTCGATGTTCAACTTCACTTTTGGCCCAGGGGAAAGGAAGGCAATCGGCAGCTCAAACCTACGCCAAATCACCATCAAAAGAGACAAAAACAGGCTTAAGTATGCAACGCTGGCCTTCAATGAGCATACAAAGAATGACAATAACCCACTAGAGAAGAATAAAGAGACTTATGTATGAACAGCCTTTCTCAGTGTTTTCACAACGCCGATGAATACATTGTTGCACGTTGTAAACTCTGTGTCTTTGAGGAGACACCGGGATGACATTTTTTTCTGGAGATGGGCACTCCTCAATCCACTCCTCCATCGTCAGGCCACCCAGGAGATCCAAGTTCACCTTCAATGTTTCCATTTTGTAACGGCTTTTAGGCCTACTAGCTAACTATGTTAGGCTACTTTGTATCACTTTGTCGTTTTTCAGATGCGGAGGGATTCTTATTGTGCAAAGGAATTCAAAAATTATAGTTGTAAGTGGTTATTATATCACGGCTACGAACCAATCAGATTGCTTAATTTGAGCTACCAGTTTACCAACACAATTAGTAAGTCATATGAAGCTTAGAGCTATAAATAGTATGTGTCACCTCTTAGAGATTTTACATTAAATGTGTTTCATTAAAAATGTTAGAGGTGAGTTTCAAGGCAGACTTGTTTTCATGCACTTTCTGCATGAACTGCTAATGCATCAGTCAGAAAAAAGCACAACCTGTCTTTATCCACCCCCTGTATGACTGGCTTTGTACAGTCTGACCACAAGAGGGCAGTCTTGATTCATCAATCAACTCTGCTTTTTTTTTTTTTTTTTTTTTTTTTTTTTATAATGGACCAAAACGAAGATTCCTCATGAGTCCGTAACCGACCTGACATCTCTCATCTCATCTCATCTGGACAATGAGAACTTTCCCTTTTTTACAAACACAAAAAGGTACAGCTGTGTAATAGGGTATTGGAGTATAAAGCCCAAACCATGGCGGCATGCCTACTTGTTGCTTATTGGTCCTTGCAACAAGAGAAGGCCTTAAAACAGACTATGACCACATTCAAAACATGGACACAAATGAAATTCTTCTGAAATTGCATGTGTCAAGACAGGAAATAGCTCTGGGCTTTTTTCTTTCCACTCTACTTACTAAACATACTTCCACTGCCCTTACATAACACCCTCTCTGTGCCACTAACACTAAAGAAGTGAAATAAACACTAAGGGGAAAAGGGTGACACACTTTGAGTTGAGACAATTTTATTAAATGGAATGGCTGTATTTTAGTCCGTTAACAATAGATTCTTAAGGGCCAATCAATACTGTCCTCAAGCAGTTTGACAGCTGTTACTGCAAGTTAACCTGTTTTTGTATGACAAGATCTCACAGTCTTCATCTCATGAAAAAAAGAGAATAAACAGAAGTGAACCTGGAGTTACCTTATAACACGAACCAGCTCGTGAAAGGCTTTGTCCACATTCATTGGAGGATCCTTGGCACTGGTTTCAATATAAGTTATCTGAAGAAGCAAGCAGACATATTCCAAATCTAAGCATAAGAGGTATTCAAGTGGTATTAATTTTTCACTAAAATTCAAAATAACCAATTTGGTTGAATAACTACATACTGGTATATTGTATAATGTATAGCAATACACCACACAGGGAGACATATGATTAGCATTTAGCCATTGCAATGAAAAGCTCTAAAATGCTACACGGTTAAGAAACAAAAAAGGGCCACAATTACAAGTTGCCTGATGACCCGAAACCAGTAGAAAGGCACATGAAGACAGAAAAGGACCCCTGTATCAGTGAAAACACCAATTAAAAACATAACTCAATAATTCAAATCTCACCACAGAGACAAAGACTGGAGACAAATGTTCGCTCGCACCTGCCAAGCAGTCAAGGAAATGACAGTGATGAATCAGCTGTCTTTGATGCTAGTCAGTGGGGGAAAAACAGTGCTGTACCTATTGACCAGGCTGCACATGAGCACTTCAAAACTGCTTAATTAAAAAGGGACCATTGAATGCAAAATAGAAAGAAAAATCAAGGCGTCACATCCCTGGAATTAGCGGACTCTGTGCCACAGTGAGTTGTCAATTCCCCTGAATCCCTCTGGAAAAACTCATTTAAATACACAAGTTCTCCCTGATCAGTTAAATCAGTGCATTCTGTATGGAAGTGATCCTTTTCACAGATTACAGTAAGCACAGCTTTCTGGCTTTATTCCACAGTCACGTTTGCCTCCTTCTGCCCGGCTCAATTGTCATGCTGTATTCAAGGTATGACAGAGGTTAAAAAAAAAAAAAAAAAAGACCTGCTAATGTGGAGCCAAATGTTTTCACATGAAGACCGCATTTTAAAATGTAGACAGCTTAATGTAGACGTAGTCGTCTGTATCATTAAGGTGTTCTTTTTGTTAGCTATACATGGGTGACAATAGTCTACTGTGCAGCTGTGGAAACCAAATGAACCTTTTGGTGTTAATTCCATTGAGTTTTATTTAGATTTTGTATTGAATTATTTCAGATACAAGGACACAACTCTGAAAGCAATGATCTTTCCTCTCACTGTTGCTTCAGAAATGCCTTCGTTGTCTTTAGTCTCTGTAGTGCACACAGGCTCATGTGAAAACTCTTGTAAGAAACCCAATTAAAGATATGAAATAAGTTTACTGCAAAAAAGCCTACAATGAGGTTCACTACTTACGTTATGTTTTGCAGCCATCTCTTGGCCCTGGTCAGCGGTGACCTTTCTCAGATGGACCAAGTCCACTTTGTTTGCCACCAGCACCATGGGGAAGGCCTCCCTGAGAGGGAAAGGACACACACACACACACACACACACACACACACACACACACACACACACACACACACACACACACACACACACACACACACACACACACACACACACACACACACACACACACACACACACACACACACACACACACACACACACACACACACACACTTGCAGTGGTTTCAAAGAGTGATTAAAAGTGACTCATGGTCTAAAGACTATTCAAAAGACCTGTTAGGTTTACATTTAGATTAGAAAGATCACATGCTTCACACATTGCCTGAGAGGGGTCTTAGATTTCTGTAACATTCAAATCTTGCAGAAAAAAAAGAGCTACAGCAGAGCACCACTAAATATGGACATTCAGCATCTTGCTCAGTTCCAGTTTCTACTTTTGTTTCATCTCAAGCTCAGTTTTATTGCCTATTTTCAGTCACTGTCAGATAACAGTTGTATTTCTTCTCTCACAACTGACATTCACAGGACAAAGGCTTAAAGGAACACGCCGACTTATTGGGAATTTAGCTTATTAACCGTAACCCGCAGAGTAAGACAAGTCGATACATACCCTTCTCATCTCCGTGCGTGCTGTAACGCTGTCTGACTTCTCCAGCATTAGCTTAGCCAGCACAGATCCTGCAGGTGACTGGTTCCAACTAGCCTACTGCTCCGAATTGTGACAAAAGTGACAAAATAACACCAACATGTTCCTATTTACATGTTGTGATTTGTAGAGTCACAGCGTGTACAAAAAACAACGTAACATGAGTCTTCTAAATGTAAACAAACCGGGAACTATATTCTCAGACAGGCTTGCTGCGAGCATATCACTCCGCCCAAGTACTATATTCTTCCGCCTAAGAATATAGTTCCCGGTTTGTTTACAGTTAGAAGACGGCTGTGTCTCATGTTACGTTGTTTTTTTTGTACACACTGTGACTCTATAAATCACAACATGTAAATAGGAACATGTTGGCGTTATTTTGTCACTTATTCAGAGCAGTAGGATTACTGGAACCATTCACCTGCATGTTCTGTGCTGGCCTGATGCCGCTGGAGCCGTCAGACAGCGTTACAGCACACACGGAGATGAGAAGAGTATGTATCGACTTGTCTAACTCTGGGGGTTACGGTGAATAAGCTAACTTCCCAATAAGTCGGCGTGTTCCTTTAAAGAAAGTGAAGCAGGGGCCAGATCCCGATCCTTAACCGTTCTACAGTAATCCTGAAACATACTACCCGCTAGCGTTGGCTGAACCATGTCTGCTGAATCAGCAAAACTCTGACTACGGTGGGCAAAGTTTGGCCTTATACGAGGACAAATATTCTTAAAAATATATTTAATATTTTGAACGTGTGTGTGTGTGTGACCACATTAGAGGATGATGTGCTCACTGGGCCTTAATAATTTCTTACTTTCTTATTTTAAGAGTTGTTGGCCAAATATCTATTGGTTACAACAGTTTAGACAAAAACCTATTGTTGAAGCTCAACCACAAGAATGGAATTCAAAAAGGGAAAACATTAGTGGTCAGAAGTAAACAAATCCCCAGTTTTTTCATATTGTAAACGTCTATTACGTCTGACAGAGCTACTTCCTCTTTTGGCAACTTTGGCTTCCGGGTACAGAAGCTTTGACTTACTAAATTTACCATTTTAGTTGTACACACAGATTTCCAATGCAATGGTTGATGTATTAGGCATTTGGGTGCATTCTCTTATGTTTTCACTTCCAAATAATTGCGAATATTGTTCTTTATAAGGGGAAGTATTCTCCAGGCATTCTGAGATTTGATTTCCAGCAGTGTAAATGAGTGGTTTACATTAAATCATAACATGAACATGAGTTTTGTATATACAGTAGGCATGCCCTAATCATTACCAAATCATCCATTGTCCTTCGTTATGTTTGTGCATGGAACAAAAGTGGTTTCTACTATGCATTGCTAAGCTGAGCTGTTGTGACCCACCTGTCTTTGACCCGTAGTATGAGCTGATGGAATCGGTCGACATGTTCAAAGCTGGCTTTGTCTGTCACAGAGAAGACGATAAGGAAGCCATCTCCTGTCCTCATATACTGCTCCCTCATCGCACTGAACTCCTCCTGGCCGGCTGTGTCTAGCACTGCCAAGGTGTAGAGAACACAAGCTTGTATTACTTTACATGGAAGGGTGTCTTTTATACTGACTTTTTTTAGCGTACTGTACTTCATATCTTCTCTAAGTAAGTAAGTATACAATTTTGACTACCTTTCCTACTAAATATACAGACAATAAATATGTCGTATGTTGTTTAATTTCCGCGCTTCAGCTGCAGTGGTAATTAGGCATTTCATGTCATGTTTATTTTATTTCTTATTGCACCACCTACACGTCTGATTCTACTTAATTAATTAGGTAATTATCAAGCATGCTAGGACCTTTCAAAGCTGCCATAAAGAGTCAGAGTTATTACAAATATGAATTGTTGAACCCCTTCTAACCAAAAGCATTGTTAAATGTATTTACTATTGGATATAATAAACTGACCCAGTTTGCAGTAATTATTGAAGAATGACATTGCGCAATTTTGTTATTGTGACCCCTTTTTGCAATTACGTGTTCGGAATAACAGTTTGTTTCCTCCACGACTTGTGTGATCACGTCCACCCATACACACTTTCAGAATCCAAAGAGGCACTTGTGGATTTTGTAACCCCTGTGACCCAATCGTCTTTCCTATCACCGTCAGGCCTTGGCTACCCTTACATAACAACTATGTCAGAACCATTTTTTATAGGCTTTGGCAGAGGTCATTAGTTTGTTAAGACAAAGATGCCTTCCCATAAAATATAAAAACAGATTTTTGGTTTTATAATTATTTTCAGAACTTTATATATTTCCAACATAAATTAAATACTTTGAGGGAGAGAGATAGCATGGAATGATGCATAATTTCTCTCACACGCAACAACCACGGTAGTGGCTTTTTCTAAATGCCATTCATTTTCTTTCAGGGAATTGCTATTCCAAAGTTCACTCAGTGGAGGAAACAGCTACCACTGGAATGTATTTAAAAGCTAAAAAAAAACATTATAAACACTCATTGGTCCAGGGTGGACATGTTTTATTGTCATGTAAGGTGACCTTGAGTGTCCAGGAAGGCGCCCATAAATAAAATTTATTATTATAATTATTATTAAAACCAAAAGATAATAAAAAAGTAAGACAGAAGATTAGCGAGATAGGATCATACTCAACTGCTGTCTGGTTAATTTCACATGCACATACATTTCTACTCACCATCCAGTATTGCCCACTGTCCGTCTATCTCTGTGTGTTTAAGATACGAGTCCTCTATCGTAGGATCATAGTCTGGCACAAAGATCTTCTGGAAAAATTGGATGGTGAGGGCACTCTTCCCAACACCACCATCCCCCACCACCACCAGCTTGTACGTTGGCAGGTTGTCACTTGGCAGGGCGCTGGTCGCCATGGCTACCTCGACAGTGGTGGTAACGGTGAGAAGTAGCCTAGTAGGTGGCTATGGATACACACCTGGCTGAAAAAGGAGGAGAGAGAGAGAGAGAGAGAGAGAGAGAGAGAGAGAGAGAGAGAGAGAGAGAGAGAGAGAGAGAGAGAGAGAGAGAGAGAGAGGGGAACAACAGACAGAGGAAAAGAGAACAAGGGATGGAGGAGTTAAGGTTTTTTGTTGCAGCTGCTTTCTTATCACCATGGAGACCACAGACCACAGCTAGGAGTTGTGGATCAAAGAAAAAACATAGGGAAAAAATAAATAAATAAATAAATAAATAAATAAATAAATAAATAAATAAATAAATAAATAAATGGTGCAAAAATAGAGAAAGAGAGGCCAAAAGAGAGAGTTCAGCACCCCCTTAAGCCCACCTAAAACACATATTTTCACAGTTGCACCCACCAGAGAAAGACAACAAGCAGAACGACAGTTGGACATGGCTTTGCAATATGGCAGAAGAGTGAAAAGGTTTACGCAAAAACATGTTGAAGTGGAACAACTTTACAGGAACTGCATCTTACGGAGACTACTGTATTGACTTGAAAATGGGCAGAATCTATGGAATATTACTGTATATCATTCAAAAAGGTGTGCTTGAAAACAGGGTTTTGTATCTTCAACAGGAGTTTTGTGGACTTGCAAATGTATGTTTGTATCGGTTACTGAAGCTTTGTAGAACTGAACATGTTTTGTGTCTGTGCATTAGGGCTACACAACATGCTGGATCCTTTCTTTTATCGTCATTGCAATATCAAGTGGCGCAAGTAACATCGTGAAACGTTGCGACATATCACGATGTTCAATTCAATGTTCAATTTGTTCAATAAAGGAATGTTGGAAATGATTTGCTTTCATTTGTTGTAAAGAAATGTGTTGTACTTTAGCAGAATATGGATGGCAGCAGAAATGCAAAACTTTAACATCGGTTTACAAATTGCAAGCAATATCATTCTCGTGATATTCGATAAACGCATATTTTCCTTATATCGTGAAGCTCTATTGTGCATTCAGACACAGGCTTGCAAACTTGCTTCTACCTGTGTGGGAGCGCAGTCCCCGTCAGCCAATCCTTCGCCCAACCACGGTGTGCCAAACTGCAATCATATGTAATTTTACTTTGATTTCAAAGCAGGGGATAACCACACTGACCTACAGCACGGTATTATGGTCACACACCGTATGACACGATACACATTCCTGCCAATAGTTTATCGCTAATCCACTGATCTACAGGTGGCAGTAACCTGTCACGATAAAGTGCAATGCACCAGCAAAGACTGAAGAAGAAGACTGCTAGAAAGTTTACAATGGATGTAAACCTGCTGGATTTCACATAAAACAAAATTGGCTTTGCAAATGTTGTAAGAAAAAAAATAAGTTAAAACACATTTGATAGAGCTGAAGGATCCATCCAGTTTTTTTTTTTTTTTTTTTTTTTTTTAAACACCTTCAGATACTGCTAATGCAAAGCAAAACATTTCCTGCAGCTGCTGCTTCATATTAAGAGCTTCCCACTGGGAAACCACAAACAGCTTTTACTGTGAAGCATTTACAGGAAATGCAGCCGTATTTGTCAAGTTAGCACCATAGACTGTTAATATTAGTGGACAGAGCATGTGTGACGATGTGGAGATCTGCTATGAGTATGCCGTTAACGGGCGTAGCCATCCTGGTTGCGGATGGGATGATTTTAGACGAGAGGGAGGAGTGAGGGAGGAGCTGCTTAACGCCAACATGTTCCTATTTACATGTTGTGATTTATAGAGTCACAACGTGTACAATAAACAACGTAACATGAGACACAGCCGTCTTCTAACTGTAACCAAACCGGGAACTATATTCTCAGGCGGAAGAATATAGGTAGTATTTGTGCGGAGTGATATGCTCGCAGCAAGCCTGTCTGAGAATATAGTTCCCGGTTTGTTTACTGTTAGAAGATGGCTGTGTCTCATGTTACGTTGTTTTTTGTACACGCTGTGACTCTACAAATCACAACATGTAAATAGCAACATGTTGGTGTTATTTTGTCACTTTTGTCACAATTCGGAGCAGTAGGCTAGTTGGAACCAGTCACCTGCAGGATCTGTGCTGGGCTAAGCTAATGCTGGAGCCGTCAGACAGCGTTACAGCACGCACGGAGATGAGAAGGGTATGTATCGACTTGTCTTATTCTGGGGGTTACGGTGAATAAGCTAAATTCCCAATAAGTCGGCGTGTTCCTTTAAGGCACTTCTACATTTGCAGCCGGACCAGATGCTTTGTCCATAATATTAACAGTCTATGGTTAGCAACTTAGGCCTACTGCTACTGGAAACAGCATTGTCATATTGTTTGTAAGCTGTTTTAAATGTAGCCTAAGTAAGAACAGTAAATGAAGCAGCAGGCACAATAAAAGTGGTTGGATGAAGGGTTGTATGCAACAGACAGGCCTTTTAGGACACCACTTCTCACGCCATTGGCTCAAATCAAAGCCACTCACAGAATGAATATCACAACTGTATGGAAAAGCGGCTAAAACGAGCCTTGGCGAGCCTGGTTTGGGCAGAAACCAGGTTAATGATGTCAACTCTTAGTAGCCCAGTATAACCACAGAACCAGCAGAGAAATATGATGGCTTCGACATAGACGGATAACTGTAGTTTGTAATTATGGCCTTTTGAAAACAAAAATAAACATCCATCTTACTAGAATAGGAGTGGTTTAACAGAAGAAGAGTATTTTTGTGAAGTGAAGTACAGTAGAAGCTCAATATAAGAAAATCTATTTAAACATTTGCAAATGATTCAGATGCAGTCTGTGCTTACATCTCAAGGGATCAGCTTGTACAGTACTCAACCTTTTTTTTATTATCAGACTCTCTCTCTTTTTGAGAGTCTTACATAAATACAGAGATACTGCATAAGAGCTTTAATATGTGTTTATGTATGTATGCTCATGTGGCAAAAAGCTCACACCACAGCTTCCACAAAGGAAAGGGAGAGCTACAGAAAGAATGAGACATGGGAGGAAAGCAAGAGAACCGAGCAGCAGTGGCGGCTTGTCAATAGAGGGCGCTGGGGCGCCGCCCCCATCAAAATTCCATAAATATAAATGTATACAAAAATGATATAAAAATGAAATAAAAAATGAAAAATAAAATAGTTTACTCATAACTGGTAGTAAGAGCCTCAGCATTTAATACAAACTGGCTTTAATCGGTTAACTATTTTCTATGTTTCAATATGTTTCCTCCGGTTTCTTGGCTGCAGCATAGGGCTGCAGGGACGCCGGCCAAACGGATGTGTATGTGAGTCCTTAAACGTTCGGCCGGCATGTGACCTGAAGCTGGTCTCTAATTGGTTTCTTAAAAATTCTCCTCCGGACGCACCTCGCTAGCTTTCTCAGAGATATATATATATATAGATTTTTTCTTTTTTCTTTTGTGTATATATATATATATATATATATATATATATATATATATATATATATATTTTTTTTTTTTTTATATAGGCTATCCTAGGCTATTTATTTTAGATAACTTTCATATGTGTTGCAGCTGTATATTTTCAAACTGGTAAAGGAAACCCTGTCTTTGCATTTTATTTTAAATCACAATCTGTTTTAATAAGAGAGCTTGTGAAAAGCACCTAAATTTTGTGCTGGTGCACCTAAATAAAAAAAGTTAGGCGCACCAGTGCAAAAAGTTAGTGTGGAGCCCTGAGACACCACAATTTTACCAAGCTTGCCCCATTTTTGGCTAGTTTTTTATATTTTTTTTCTTCAATTTCAGGCCTTTATATGACAGCTGAAGTTATGAAAGGCTGCATGACACGCAGCAAAGGGTCACAGGTTGGAGTCGAACCGGCAGCCGCTACGTCAAGGAGTAAACCTCTATATGGACACGCGCTCTACAAGGTGAGCTACCCAGGCGCCCTTGGCTAGCTTTTTTAATCGCTATTTTTCCTTCTACATGATATTCATAGTTCTGTTTCAAGACATAGAATTCAAACGTGTAAAAAAAAAATGATGTATCAAAAGTAGGAATATGATTATAATAATTAAAACCAAGCACCATGTGATTTATCTCTCGACTATCAACTGCACCTAGCCCAGACCGGAATGCACTCGGTTCAACTTGGTCAAAATAGCCGTGACGTCCGAACTGCCATTGCAACGCAAAATCTAGGTTTAAGTGAAATCAAGCAAACGTAAAGGTATGCTGTGGAGTTTTTGACCACTTGTAGTGCTATTGGGCAATGTTTTTTATGAGTGGGTCCCCATTTTGTGCATGTGCGTCCTCGTAGGCATGCATGCGGATGCATAATACACATTCCTGTTGCCGGTTTTACACTATTGCGCAAGACTGTAAGCTAACAATCAGTGGATGTTTTCTATTCAGGATTTATACTATTAAAAACAATGATTTGTGAACGTAGTTGAGGAAAAAAATGTATTCAACACTTTGGTAAGGCCTCAAAGAAACGAAAGCGTTTTGGTGGGAAACACGGAATATAAATGTAACTTACAAGAAAACTAGGAAGGTAAGACATCTAAATCATTTTAGGAATAATGTTAAGTATATGTGATTTATAGTGAATGTTTTAAAACATGCAAACCACTTAGGCTATACAACCATTTAAGTCAAGCCGATCACAGTGTTCATACAAATTTAAAATTAAACAAATTTGAAAAATAACTATAATAATATATAATATACTCCATCTAACTTTGAAACCTTCAGATTTCTAGTTCTCATGGAACTTTTGCAACTGTCAAAAGCAGAGAAAAAAAAAGCACATTCACTCACTACTCGCACAACACCACCACCACCCACCCACGCACCCATTCCTTCTTCATCCACCAGGAAACAGCTGTCAGCTGGCCACAGTCCATCCTTTCCTGCCCAGCACAATAGAGGGAAGGAAGATGTTTCCTTCCTTTCCAAAGCCAGCCAGCCAATCAGTCAGTCTGCATCAGTCAACCAGCCAGGTTGGGCAAAGAATTTCCAAGCCACATTCCTGATGTTAACATGCCTCTTCAGTCACTCAGTTAGTTGGCTGTCAGTCATAAAACCACACACAAGTAAATGTCTATACCATTTCACAAGACATCGCCTTACGCGCATTTTAGTGCTGTGAAGAAAAACAGCTTGAGAAGCACCGTGAAATCCCAGTACCTGCCACCAGCCACCGCTTTCTCACCATGCCTGGTGGGGCCTAGCTGAAGCCAAGTCAGGTCACAACCTTGTTTTGTGTGTCAGCATTTCCCATCTACTTGGTGGAGCGCACAATTCTCTGAAACATTTCTCACAGTTCTGAGACTAAAATTATCCACAGACACCAGTTTAAACCAAATTTGGGATTGGAAGCTTGGTAGAGAAAATTTGATTAAATATGTGCCCAACCAAAGTTAATCATCTGTTTAATGTGACTGGCTATATGGCTTTCCAAACCATGATGTTTTAGAGGGCCAACCAATGCTGCATGAGGACATACTTACAGTATTGTATGCAACACTTGTGTTCACACTAATGCCAATGTATCTGAATCACTTCCTCTCAGATTTGGCCTTTCATCCAAACTAAGATGACATTTTCCACTCCTAAAAACACATACATCTGAAAACGGCTGTTTCGTGTATTATGCACAGGGGAAATGGAGCTCATCCAACACTGTATAGCCGTTAAGACTGTCAATTGATTCAAAAATGTAATTGTGATTAATCACACTTATTTTTTCTGTTCAAAATGTACCTGGAAAAGGTATATTGTTGTCCTATGACATGCTGCTTTTTGGATGCTTTTATATAGACCTTAGTGGTCCCCTAATACTGTATCTGAAGTCTCTTTTATATAGGCCTTATTGGTCCCCTAATACTGTATCTGAAGTCTCTTTTATATAGGCCTTATTGGTCCCCTAATACTGTATCTGAAGTCTCTTTTATATAGGCCTTATTGGTCCCCTAATACTGTATCTGAAGTCTCTTTTATATAGGCCTTATTGGTCCCCTAATACTGAATCTGAAGTCTCTTTCCCGAAATTCAGCCTTGGTGCAGAATTACAGCCACTAGAGCCAGTCCCACAATGAGCTTTCCTTAGGATGTGCCATTTCTGTGTCTGTAGCTATTAGGGATGGGCATGATTACTCGATGATCGATAACTGATTGTTAAGAATTTTGTTGATCACGTTAATTTGTTATCGATTAAACTAATGCTGGTAGCGTAAGTCTTGAAACAATTAAATGAATTTCACAGTGTGGCAGCAATTAAACATTTTACCACCTAGGAGCAAGATTTGACTCCATACTCAGTTACCTGGCTGCGAGTTTCCGTTTTGATTTCAAAAGTAATCATGAAGAGGACACTGCTAAGTGTGGTGTGGGACCATTTGATTTTTTGATTGAAAATAAAACTACTTAGTTCACTGCAAACACGGAGATGCTGTGTATAAGTACAACACGGCCACGACTCAAATTATGCAGCCTACCGCTAAACAAAGTGCACCCGACCCTGGTTAATGTCGGTGGCGGCCGCGGTGCATCCTGCTCTCAGTCTCAACCTAGCATAAACTCGGCGTTAGCACGGAGGAGCTGCGATGCACAACGAGCAGAGAAAATGACCCAAGGGACCTGCAAGTTCCTTGACATCGATACTGGAACCAGCATATCACATTTCGTCACGACGTACCATCACCAGACTGGTAGAAACTCACTACAAAGAACGGAATAAGGTTCCTTGGGCTGGCCAAGTTAGCGCGGATGTGCCTGTGCATCCCGGCAACGCGGCAGTTTTGGGCGGCTGGACTGACGGTCACCAGGTAGCGGTTGCGTCTGATCCCAGATCATGTCACCATGCTTATCTCTCTCAACACACATCAGTAGACTGGTGCTGAAGTTGTATGTGAGTTAGCCTACGGGTTATTTTGTTATTAGGCTTTGTCCGTGCCTTGGATAGTTTTGAGTTACATTTTGACAAAAATCAGATGTCAGATCTAAATATTATTATGTTTTTGGTTAAGTTATTATTTAATATAATTCTTTTTATTTATTATTTTGGAACAAACGAGGGTCTCTGTTTAAGAACGGCGGCTCGCAGCTGCAGGTTTTGCTGCTTCAGAGCACTGCACACAGCGCATATATCTATAATCTATATCTATAACCTCCAGTTTAACTGCCACAAGTTGTTCTTACTGTAATTAAGATCTCATCGAGGAAAAACATGCTGTATTTTTGTATTTTCATTGCATTTTCATTGCATTTTCATTGCATTTTCATTGCATTTTCAATTTATAAAAAGTTTAATAAATAATGAATTTTAATATAAAAAATATCAATGATTAATCGATAGTCGATTGTTAATTCTCCCGACGATCGACAAAGAAAATTTAATCAAATGCCCATCCCTAGTAGCTATTGAGGAGGAGAGAGAGGGTGCAAGTTGGAGGGTGGGGGTGTGGCCTTGACCAACTGCCACTTTGCTTGTTTGCAAGCCATGATGTCTCTCTCTTTCTCATGGGTGGGCTAAATTTTCTGGGTGAGCAAAGCAGAGAAAGGGGAGGTAACGATGCTTCGTATGACCTCATAAGGAGCAAGATTCCAGATTGGTCAATCTGAGCTTTCATTTTCTCAAAGGCCGAGCAGGATACCCAGGGCTCGGTTTACTCGGTAATGAAATTTTCATGCCATGGGACCTTTAAGTATTTAATACAGACCAGGGCGTCTGGGTGATGTGACCAGCGTCCAGATTATCATCTATAGCACAAGTGTAATCATGGAAAGCACAAGTGAAATCATGGTCAGATCTTGTGCCTGACTGAAGAGGAAGTGATATTGATAAGCGTTGCGATTTACGGCGTCGGCTATTTTTTGCCAGCTTACCTTCCTGTTTCAGGAAGCAGTGACTGCATTGCTTTTTGCCTGTAAAACCGTGTCTGTGTTCTTCATATTTATGTGTGAAATTATAGTTTTATATATATATATATATATATATATATATATATATATATATAAAAAAATAAATAAGATACATCATCTCCCGACGTATGTTTAACTCTCTGTGAAGTAAAGCAGCTTCTTCATCAATGAGATCGTAGACAAAACGAAAAGCCATGTTTTGAGAAATAAAACGTTTTATAGTCTGCCTAACATGGTTAATAAACCAACATAATTTTTTTTTTATTCATGCCGATAAACTGTGCTAAAATGCGCCTAATCCAGACTGAATGAATGAATGAGGAAATGGAAGAGCACTGTGTCAGAGGGAGGAGATTGAGAGAAACTCGAGGTTTCTTGAAGAAAACCTGCTCCCGACCAGGTTAGGTTCACACACTGAGGTGAAGTTCCCTCTCTTTCTGAAACAGAAAACTCAGAGTTTCCCTCATCTCAGGGTTAACAAACTCAGAGTTTTCACTAAACCTGCTTTCTGAAATACCACCCAGGCCTCGAGTTTCAGTCTCCTCCCTCTGACACAGCGCTCTTTCAATTCCTCATTAATTAATTCATTCATTCATTCATTCAGTCTGTATCAGGAGCATTTTAGCTCAGTTTGTTATCTGCATGAATAAAAAAAAATAAAAAACAGGATTGGTTTATTAACGGTTAGGCAGACTATAAAAACGGTTAGGCAAACTCTAAAAAAAAAAAAAAATCTCCAAACATGGCATTTCCTTTTGTCGACTATCCCGTTGATGAAGAAGCTGGATTACTTCACAGGGAGTTAAACATACATCGGGAGACGATATTGAGGCCCCGACCATAGATGCATTTTCAATTCCAGATACTAGCCTACCTATTTGAGCGGTATGGTTTTTCTTCCCAGTCTATCAGTTATGTAGCCTACATAACCTTATCGTCCTCATGTCACTAAGGTCACCCATCGTGGACATGCTCTTACATCCCAGCACATTCTTTGTGTCGCATTACGTTTTTCTAAAAAGGGCAGTTTTCTTTACACCATTGGTGATGCGGAGCATATAGTAAAGCCACTGTATAGCAAAGCACCATCAGAAGAAGGTGACTCGCTCTGAAACGTTTTTGAAACGTTTGTGTAGTGTTCCCTGGACACAAACCAGTGAGAGCCATTAAAAAGGAGTTCCACAGTATTGCAGGTGAATGATGTAAACCATTTGAAATAAAAGATTATGGATTATAATGGTGCTGCAGCCTCAGAATGGGATTAGTAGGCCTAGGACTTTTTCGCCCGCAGGATTGCACCTAAATTAAATAGATTATAAGTGCAATACCATTTCACAAGTAATATTATACTTGTGATTAAATATGATAGTAATACACTATATTGGAAATTACGCATTTACTCTAGCAGCAATTTTCTCCCACGCAAATTCTCTCTCTTTTGCAGCAGCGGCTGTGTTGCTTATTTTAACTAAATAGCCTACATGTTCAAACTCGCTGTACGTGCGCATGAGTATTTCTGCCGACCAGTTTGTTTGTGGTTGTTACCATGGTGAATCGTAGTATCATGGCTCCATTAATGCTGCCTTTTTATTGTGGTGGTGCACGGGCTTAACTCTGAGTGAACCTACTCGGAGTTGACTGAACCAACTCAAATCAGCTGTTCCGAAACCGAAAACTCAGAGTTTCCCACCTCAGATTAAATCAACTCAGACATCAGGGTTAGACTTAGAGTTTGTTATCTCGTCCTTCCTGAAACGGGCCAGGAGGAAAGTTCCGTTGTCGCTTAAGTATTTGTGTTGTGGCTTTTGTGTATTTGTGTTGTGGCTTTTGCGTTTGTGTTGTAGCTTACTTGTGCTGTGGCTTCTGTATTAGTGTTGTGGCTTTTGCGTTTGTGTTGTGGCTTCTGCGTTTGTGTCGTGGCTTTTGTATTTGTGTCGTAGCTTTTGCGTTTGTGTCGTGGCTTTTGTGTTGTAGCTTTTGGATTTGTGTTGTGGCTTCTGTATTTGTGTTGTGGCTTCTGTATTTGGGTCGTAGCTTTTGCATTTGTGTTGTGGCTTTTGCGTTTGTGTTGTAGCTTTTGTATTTGTGTTGTGGCTTCTGTATTTGTGTAGTGACTTTTGCGTTTGTGTTGTGGCTTTTGCGTTTGTGTTGTGGCTTTTGTATTTGTGTTGAACCGTCTCGGCCACCGTACATTTATACAGTACCTATACCATATATAGCACCTGGTTAGGGAAAGCCCATGGTCTTGGTTTACAGAAAAAGACCACAGGGACTTGAAGCATGAGAGACAATGCGTTACAAAAATTCTACTGTCATATACAATGTAGTGAAATTGTATTTCCTGTGGTTTAACCCATCCTAGTATTAGGAGCAGTGGACAGCTATGCAAAGCAGCCAGGGAGCAACATGCTGGCCGAAGAAGCCTAGGCTTGAACCTCCAGCCTTGTGGTTAAGGAGCGACCGCTCTACCTCTGAGCCACAAGCCACCCTTACATGTAACATTTAACCGAAACCATGATCTTCCCCTAAACCTGACCAAAGTGCTTTTGTTGCCTAACTAACCACAGACTCAGGATGCGCACCCCACACTCTGGTGTCAATGGCCAGATGGACAGAACCACCTTTTGACTCGAAAACAGCAATCATCCACATTAGGAAATAGCATTCATTTCCATATTTCTTTCTTGTAGCAAACCAAGCGTTCATTAATCAGAGAAATCCGCAGAAATCTTTCAAATCTGCTTTACATCATTCGAAACACAGCCATTGCAGCACAGCAGATATATTAGGTTATTACATCTTGTTACACACACTGCGGCAGTGTGGCATATCCACGGGGCCACAATGCATGGAAATAATTCTATAAAGCTTCTTTTGTATGTTCTTTCACTTGATTCCTAAACTGAAAAGCCAATCTCTACAGCTGTGGCTAACAAGGGAATATAATAAGTTAATCTTCATCCAATGTGACAGCTCGAGGACCAGTGACATATTCTGTCGATCCACAGTGCGTCCCCTACACCAACCTTACCCTACAGGTGTGGGGTTTTACATTAGAAAATAACAGAAGCAGCTGGTGTGTTTTGGACTTGGTATTCTGTCTTCCCCATGACTCCATAAAGCCTCTGTGGGCTCTTGAGAAGCTGTTGGTTGCTGCCTTGGGAAAGGATGAAGGGACTTCCCTTTTCACATGGGAACAAAGCAGCAACACAACTCACAGAACAGAAATAAGGAGGAACGCAGTGGTGCACACCCCAGCCTGTACTGGAGCGTTGAGATCGCTCATCGATCATTCAAAAGGAGGTGTTAAGACACAGTTCACAGAGGTCAAAATGTATTAAAGCTTTAAGTTGCTGTCAAATGACAAACCCCACCCTTGTTTTCTTTTTCTTAGATTTAGAGCTGATCTGATTGTTTATTTTACTTTTGATCTATGAAAACCATTTAGGAGTAATTTTGTGAGTTGAGCTGACTAGGAATTATATATATATATATATATATATATATATATATATATATATATATATATCAGGGCTTGACATGAACTTTTTGAGGCACTTGTCCTTCGGACAAGTACATTTACGTTTCACTTGTCCATGCATAAAAGTCACATGTCCGGGTAAAGATTCATCATTTTATAAAAAAAATAGTGTTTTGCTAATGCAGAATTTGAACAAACCATTGAAAGCATCCAAACACTATCAACATTAATACAATTCTGTTGAAACAGTAGAAACAAATGTGCCCCAGGTTGATTTCCCCTTCAACAAGAAAAAAGGATCTCCAGACTCCATAATACAAAGTAATATGTTGCACGCCGGTGTGCAGAAGTTAATATATTGAGATTCTAATTCAATATTAGAAAGTTTGTCATTACTTTCAGATTCCTAGTCAATATTCTAAGTTACTTAGTCAATATATTGAGATACTAAGTCGATACTTTGAGATATTGAGTCAATATATTGAGATTGTAGGTCAATATTTTAAATGTTCTTATTGGTTTGAGATTCTTTGTCAATATTCTGAGTTACTAAGTCAATATATTGAGATACTAAGTCAATATTTTGAGTTAAATCAATATAGTGAGATATTAAGTCAATATATTGAGATACTAAGTCAATATTTTGAGATAAGTCAATATATTTAGATACTAAGTCAATATTTTGAGATAAATCAATATATTGAGATACTGAACAATATAGTGAGATATTAAGTCAATATTGAGATACTAAGCCAATATATTGAGATTCTAAGTCAATATTTGACATTTTCTCATTACTTTGAGATTCTTAGTTTATATTCTGAGATACTAAATCAATATTTTGACCAGAGGTAGTGGTGACTTGAACTTCTACTATATCTAAAATAATTTTGTAGACATAACAATGGAATTTGCCACTAAATGTTGGTGTTAACTTTTTTTATACAATTTCACAAATTTCTACCCGGCAGAGGCTGAGTTACCGAAAGGATCCTTTTAAAAAAGGTGTAGCTACTTTACAGTTGATCATTACCTGATATTTAATCTGCATATTGTTTTTATTATTTTTGTTCAAAAAGGAGCAAAAAAAAAAAAAAACGACATTATAGAACGGCTTGTTTATTGCTAAGGGAAATTTAAATGATTTATTAAAAATGTAACAACAATAACTTATAAAAATAACTTATTTCACCAGTAAGTTCCTGTTAAACGACAAAAACAACCACTAGATGTCAGCATTTTAACCGTTTACTCCAGCTGCTAGCTAACGATAGGCTAACGTTACTTGCTGTTGAGTCTAGTGTTAACTAGCGTAACATGCGGCGATGTTTAGGTTGCCTCTAACGTCCGTTTTCGGAGCATCCGAGAGAAGCGCAGGCATTTCAGTGGCAACGCGTTGCAATTCGGTCCGGTAGATAACGGTCGTTAAGGCACCGGTGCCGAATTTGCACCGGGTCTCTCCTTTTCTGTCAACGATGTGACGAGGAGGTAACGTTAAGGCGGAGTTAGCAAGCTAATGTTAGCTAACTAACACCGGCAGGTTCACCGTGCTTTCATGCTGCATCGCTTACAGAGAACGAGCTGAACAGCGGGCTGGGTCTAACGTTAGCGGTCCGCTGACCGGGATTGCGGGGGAAAGAAATTATCGTTTCAAATCGGTAACATAGACGTAATGAGTGGCACATGACGTGAACTAAAATGACATTGGACAAGCGGACAAGCCTTAATGTCGAGCCCTGTGTGTGTGTATGTGTATATATATATATATATATATATATATATATATATATATATATATATATATATATATATATATATATATATATATGTGTGTGTCAGCAATAACATGTATCTACATGGGATGGTATTTTTCCACATTCAAGTGCTTTGTTTTTTCTTCAGTTTGGCTCACCCTCTACCCACTGGTACAGGTGGTAGGTGCCAATTGGGTGAGGCTGGGCTTAAAAGGGCTTGAGGAGAAGGGGAGCGAGAGAAGGAATGGGCTGGGAGAGGTTGCTGTTTGTTTGTTTGTTTTATTTTGCCTTAGTTTGAAGTTTTTATTTTTTTATTTTGTTTGAGTATGTTTTTGGTGTTGTTTTGTTAGTAAATACACAAGTTTTGCACTTTAATAGCCTCCTCTCCAGTCTTAAATCGTGACAGCTATCTTTTTTTTTTCTGTAAGCTGGAGTGAATACAAAAGGACCCTAACATTTCTTTACCAGCATCAATATTGGTAATATTCTCCAGTTATAATGTGGCCAAAAAAGAGCAGCAGCACATGAATATATTATTACCTAAACAGCCCTCAATTCTATCACCATGTTTGCCAGCATGGCATCAAATATAGGCTACTTAAAATGTTTACTTCACAAAATAATATGGCTCTCCGGCTGAAGATGTACATCTCTAGCATCTCCAAAGTACAAATTCAGTGTGCAGTAAGTTGCAATCTGTCTTATTGTCCCAGGTTGTTTCCTTCCTGAGACAGTGTTTCAAATAGGGATGCACCGAATCCACTGGTTAAGATCCTGCCGAATCCGAATACCGAATCCTACTCCCATCCTCAGTCCATTAACACAGTAAACACATTAATGAAGTAAACAACTTCTACAGCAGTGGATTTTATTTTCGACTTGAAATCGCCTTCTTTTGACTGAAAGTACTGCCAAACAACACTTTTTCTGCCCACGAGTTCCATTTTCACGTTCTCACAGCCTACTGCATTGAACGGTCCGCCTACGTAAACACCTTCCCGCAATCAACGGCGGTGTCATTACAAGTGTAGCGCGCGTAGTGCAAGCGTAGGGTTTGGTGGGAAAAAATTCTAAGGTTCGGCAGTAACCGAACCCCGTCAAAAAGCCCAATATTCAGGCACCCAAATAGCTCAGTTGGTAGAGCGGGCGCCAATATATAGAGGTTTACTCCTCGACGCAGCGGTGACGGGTTCAAATCTGACCTGCGGCCCTTTGCTGCATGTCATTCCCCCCCTCTCCCTCCCCTTTCATGCCTTCATCTGTCCTGTCAAAAGGCCTAAAATGCCCAAAACATAATTAAAAAGAATAATAATAAAAGCCTAATATTCGGCCAAAGCCGAATACTGGATTCGGTGCATCCCTAGTTTTAAATGATGGCTATTTGAGGAGCAGTGGGCTATGCTAATGATATTGTATGTTAAGATGTCTTTAAACTTATTTCAACGTGTAACTTGTTGTACGGAATTCTTGCGGACATGTCTGTTGATCTATTTACAGAAAATGAGGTAAGCAAAGTCAGCTGCCCCCCTCGTCACATTTCCTCCAATGATGACAGACTTCATGCCCCGATCTTTAAGACCCTCCGTGCGGCATTTGGCTGAGAAAACAAAGTGCAAATAGCCTAACAGCATAGACAGTATATAATGGACCAATAGACCCCGTTGCTCTGGACGGAGACCAGTGAAGGCTATTAGAAGCACTTTTCCGGTGATGGCCAGCTTTACTGCGCAGCCTCCAACTGAGAGAATGTGACGTGAGCAACGTGTCTGAAAGTTGTAAGTCTTCTGGTAGCTGTGCCAAGAGAAATCTCAATCATTCCCAATCTTACAGATACGGAGACTGTAGGTTTATGTAAGGAGATAACATGGGCACAGGCTAATTATTGATCACTAACATGCTAGTTAACATTAGAAATTAAACCTAAACATCTCATGTAAGTCGAAACTGCCTCAAGAGCTTCTCCTGTACTATACGGTAATTCCTCTACTATGCGACAGTAAGTCACTTGGTTATGACACAATCGTTAGCCTATTTTTACAAAAACGTCTGCTACGGAGCCATAACGTGAGGTACAAGGTAATGGAGCCTTTTATACATTGTCGTGTTTCTTTGGAACTAAACAACGGACAAATAGAGTCTTTAAACGCTTCAGATGTAAAGTTATTCACAGTCAAGTGACGTAAAAAAAAAATGGCGGTCAGCGGAATGCTAACAGGAGGTGATGGCCAGTTAGCAACAAAATGGCGCCATGATGGCTCGAGTTCTGAAGCGAAGCTTACTCCCTTGCCTAACAGAGGGCTGTATAGCTCACATGATTGTGGGTCATCACCAATAACTAACTTGCGATAGCCTCCAGGCTCAGCATTGTTTGAGAACCCATTTAGCCATAAATTATATTGACGTCTTTTTTTCATAATACTACGTCATTTTAAGAAATTCTCTGTGAATAAGTCTGCCATTCACACACACAACCCAAATGTCTCACTCGTGTTCTGTGACTTGCTGGGGGCATTTCCTACTCTGACCTTTCCATTCATTAATTCTAATAGTTAACTTTTCTTTCTGGCTATTTGGGAATTCCAACCAGGACACAGGATGTCATGAGTGAACCGCAACTAGGCATCAGGGGCACTGAATGCATGATTAAGTACTTGTTACTGTATGAACTATTCTGTATTTGAACTGAAAATCACTGGTTGATTATGAAAAAGATATCTTTGAACGAAAACAACCATAACCTTGCGGAAGCCTATCATGGCATTTCTCATACCCATTAGACACCACTGACAGCAGTCAATCATGGCCAAGACTTTAAATAACATTAACACCATACAAAGTAGAATGGATGTCTATTAGTCAGCACATCACACAATGGTATTTATAGTCCCATATGGCCAGGCAATAATTCAATACTATCATATGGTATTGTTTAAAAGCTTTCAGTTAAGTCATTAAAATGATCATCATGTTACCATTCAATCAAAACGCTATTTAGATGTCCAAATTTATGATTCTGAGCAGACTTTGATTAAAAACCAGTGTAGTGAAGCGGGACGCAAGTCACTATTTGCTGCTTTAGTCTCTATCTTAATCACTATCCACGCAAAAATATATGGCCCAGTTATTGGAACAATATGGAATAATGTATCTTTTAGCCTATTAGTATTTTTCCAGTTCATGATCATGCCATGTTTAACAACACTCATAAATACCTTATGGTCACACAGCCTACCTTTCCTACACTATAGGTCAACCTTTTACCACACTTAGAAGTATCGGAGGTCACCTACGTAAGACTCCATATACATGCAAGTGACAATTTATTTAAATCTCATAGGAATCATTATTTAATAACGAGTAATACCAGGCCTCGTACACTTGTAATAAATTGCATACTGACTCGCCTGGGTAGGAAACCCAGCATCTACAGGTACCCAGAAGGTTATTTCCCCCTGGTCAAAGGTCACAATTAAGCTTCAGGAAAATTGTGAAACAGCATGCAAAAATAAACTACCTATTACTCTCACAGGCAACGTCATCAGCAGCAGCATGGTTTGACATTTCCATGAGGTTATGACGGAAGGATAGGGGGGGATCTGTCCCCAGACAGTGATTAACGTGTGTGTGTGTGTGTGTGTGTGTGTGTGTCTGTGTGTCTGTCTGCGTGTCTCTTTCTTTCTGCAGACTGAGGTGCTTCTGAATGATCTCATCCTATGATTTGATACATGAAGAATCTCTCCGTCCAGCGGTTAAATCTGCACACCATTTTTGCTTCAAAGCTGTACCGCTGTGTGTGTGTGTGTGTGTATATACTGCTGTTAAAAACACCACCGTGGAATCTTTCATGATCATATCTGACATACGATAAAAGACAAGCACTTGTGTTTTGTCCCCTCGGGAACATTTTTTATACACAGAGCCAAGGCCCGTGTCTCTCTCTGTGTGTGTGTGTGTGTGTGTGTGTGTGTGTGTGTGTGTGTGTGTGTGTGTGTGTGTGTGTGTGTGTGTGTGTGTGTGTGTGCGCGCGTGAGCGGCCGTATGGAAAACCGACAGTAGCCGCCCCTGAATAACGGATTTCGGTAGCTTCATCTTTCTCTTTGAGTTTGCAGCAAAAAGGAATTTCCGCAAACTGAATACAGTCGTCCATACTCTTAATTAAAAACGAGCTAACTTCCCTTGGCTGTTAACCGAGCTGCCAATGGTCTAAATATATCCTGGTGACAGTTAGCTAGGCTACAGAAACGTTAAAGTGTTGTTATAGTGAGAGTAGTTGATTTTACATTAACGGGAGGTGTTGCCTGCACTGTCCATGAACACAGACGCTCGCATTCACGACCTCTTCTCTGTCAGCAGGAAGGCTACTTACCGATATGAGTTTCGCTGTCGTGGACACAAAGAAACGTCCTCACCGACATATTTCTCCTCATCTCTCTCTTTCTCGCCTTTAGACCACCGCCGCCCTTTCGCCACAGACAGGAGTGTGCTCCCCACATCTGCGAAACAATACGTTGAATAGCTAATCTTTGTATTGCAACAGCTGATGCTATAAATAGAAAAGCCCAAAAGGGGTGAACGCCGTTTTAATGAAGACATCAAACCATTAAATGTTGGTTTTCAGTGTAAGGTGATGTATTCTCGTTTAAAAGCAATTGGAAAGTCACGTGTTCGTTTTCCTCCATAATGTCTTTTTTGTGTTGAAATTTTGAAATCTCACGAAGCAGGGACAGAGGTCCCCTATTTTGTGAAATGGACCGTTCCTTTCTAGTTAACGGGCTTCTTTAAAGGGACAGTCCTGTGAAATTAGCCGTTTCAGGGGCGTTATGGATTAATTAAAGCAAATGTGTGTTTTGTTTTTGTAAATTGAACCTTGGACAACTAATCGTCCTAATTAATTAAAAGACCTGTTTAACAAAATCAGCAATCGCCTAAAATCTGATTATCCATACTTTTCAGATGTTTGCTTCCTGATTGCTATATTATTGATCTATAGCCTATTATTGAGCAAACCTAATAAAACATATCCTCAAATAATTCTGTGCCAATAGTACACAGGCTTGTGGCACAGAGACCCACAACTCTTTTTACATGTTTAATGTAGGCCTACTGGCAAACTGAGCCAACATGTGAAGGTTACAAAACATATGAAGAAGTGAGGTTTAAACCTCTTCTGGTTCACTTTTCTAGCTTATTTTACTCTCCAGGTTGTTCTTTGGTGATCCTCTCCACAGCTAAAATGCAACCAAACTTTGCTCAAAAATTAAGAATAGGATAATTGATAAGTAAAGTAGGCCTAAATGATGCACTAAAAAGACTGGTGTGTGTGTGTGTGTGTGTGTGTGTGTGTGTGTGTGTGTGTGTGTGTGTGTGTGTGTGTGTGTGTGTGTGTGTGACATTGGCCTTTTTCACAACAGACAATTATGACTTGTAGTTGGAAAAGCACAGGTGTTACTAATAACATTAACAATGGCTCTGTTGAGTGTCCCAGTGAGCCAGCAGGAACAATACCAGCACCCTGAAACGGAAGAAGCTAAATGGATTTCTACCATCATTAATTGTATTATTTTACACCTGCATGTCCTACTGTGACATTCAAGAAAAAATGCATATGTATTGTGAATTTTATCACATGTGAATGTATACATGTTTATTTGGGAAACAAATTCACATATGTAATTCTGTCTTTGAGGAAACAGGATGAAATTAATCTGATATACGGTAAGCACATTTCCATATGTGAAATGTAAGACATTGCATGTGGAAATCACAACCCCACCTATAAAATCATGAAAAACGTATGTGGTACAGAGGCACGTTCATTCACCAGAAAATAAATAAATTGGAGACCTTTCTTCACACAATCGTCTTGTACGTATCTTATATTTTCAAAATCTGTATCTTGTAATCGTGAGTCATGATTAATGGACAAGATTTCATAATTACTAGATCTCATAACTTGTAATTATGGATTTTCTTCTCTTAATTGTGAGATACATCTTGTTGAGTGTTTCTACGGGAGAACGTCTCCATTTCTTTCTTCTCTGTTGAATGCATGGCCCTTGTTGCCTTTCTTGCATTTCACATGTAAAAATCATGAATTTTGCATGTGTTTTTAATAAGACGAACAGCAATCATTTAACATAGTGTATTCATTCATCATCCATTTTTGCTCAAAAAAAAAGGACATGGCACTGCACGCTTGGTTCATTTTAGCTAGAGGTCAAAGACACAGATAAGGATCTGATCAATCAAGGGAAAAAAGGGAGGTGTGTGTGTGAGAGAGAGAGAGAGAGAGAGAGAGAGAGAGAGAGATACAAAATGATTGAGAGCAAAAGGGCTTGGTGATATTGAGAATAGATTAGGGCAGACGCTGTAAACTACGATTTAATTTTGGTGAGCAGTAAATCTGCATGTAACGGGCTGCATACCAACAGATCTGTGCAAAAGGTATAAAGACGATCACTATTGTTTTACAAATGAAAAACTGATTATAAATCACTGCTGAGCAATCGCATTCCTTATTTCATAACTTACTCAGTAACAGGTCGATAAATAATTTCAGGGATCATTAAACAGGGCAACTCCAAAAAGCGAGGTCTGCAGTTACCAAGTTCCAAGAGGCTGCTTTCTGACTATTATTCACACTACCTAGTAGCTGTATACTTAGAGTAAAATACCTGCTTCCCAGAAACCTTGGTGATTATGAGGTTGTTTGCGAGCAGGAATATATTCTGGATATCAGCTCGAAGCCACAGAGGACAGGGTGCAAACACTAAGGAATGCTGATATCTAATGAGATGTGATATATTATTTAAAGACAGATATGACATATAGTGTAGTTAATAAGTGCAGACATGCGCAGAAAAACACAACACACACGCACATATTTTCCACATTACCGGCAAGACTGTTTATGATGCAGTCCGTTACTAGTTACGGTCAGAGGTGTGTGTGTGTGTGTGTGTGTGTGTGTGTGTGTGTGTGTGTGTGTGTGTGTGTGTGTGTGAGAGAGAGAGTGTGAGAGAGGGAGAGGGAGATGTGAATTATTCAATTGAAATGAGGAATAGGGAGCTTGCTATGAGTTTTACCTCTGTAAATAATCCAGACATTAGGTGTTTGGAACTCACAGTTACTAAATGATAGTGCTCTATCTCTCTCTCTCTCACACACACACACACACACACACACACACACACACAAGACTGTATCACAATCTTTGTGGGGACATATCATTGACATAATGCATTCCCTAGCCCCTTACCCTAAACTTAACCATCACAACTAAATGCGTAACCTTAACCCTTACCCTCACCCTAACCATAACCTAATTATAACCCTAATCCTAAAACCAAGTCTTAACCCTCAAACAGCCCTTTAAACTCGTGGGGACCAGCATTTTGGTCCCCACGAGGCTGTGCAGACCCCACAAGGATATTGTAGTCCCCGGTTTTTGGACCCCACAAATATAGTAAAACAGGTACACATAACACACACACACATACACACACACACACACACACTGTGTACAGTATTTCTGGGGAAATCTTATTTAAAAGGCACACGTATCCTCTGTAATTCTTTACATTTTGTGTGGCATTCATATCTTTCTTTTGCTTGTGAGCACTTTTAACAAACAGATTAAAGAAAGAAAGAAGAAAGTGAAACATTTTTAAAACGTTTTTTTCTAAAGTTCAAAGGCATTATTGGAGTGCTGGTGTCTGTTAAACACTGCTGCCCAGCTGGTGACTTTGTGAGGTTATAGTTTGGCACGGCTTTGCTTTCAGCAAAATGCTAACGCCAGCATGCTAACCCTCACAATGACAGTGTCTATAAGATTATGTGGGGATGGTAATGTTTACAAAGATCACCGTCTGAGGTATAACCACATTAGCATGATAATCTTAATGCATATTAGCAAATTCAGAATTTGAGCTGGGGCTTAGAGCTTCCTCCCAGTGTAGGGTTAGAGTCCTTGGCAGCGGTTCAAGCTTGCCCGTGGCACTTTTGCTGCTATAATAAAGGCAATGAAAAAGTCCTAAAAGAATAATAGTTTTAAAAAAATGATATAAATTATTATTATTATTATTATTATTATTATTATTATTATTATTATTATTATTATTATTATTATTATTATTATTATTATTATTATTATTTTTAATAAATTAAGCTATATGGCACACAAAAATATATCACAATTTACCATGTGGGGAACAATGGTCTTAAAGTGTTCATATTATGCTCATTTTCAGTTTCATGGCTGTATTTAGAGGTGTATCAGAATAGGTTTGCTTGGCTTCATTTAAAAAAAACACCATATTTTTGTTGTACTGCACGTTGCTGCAGCTCCTCTTTTCACCCTGTGTGTTGAGCTCTCTGTTTTAGCTACAGAGTGAGGCATCTCACTGCTGTTCCATCTTTGTTGGGAGTCGAACATGGGCAGTAGCTAGGTAAGCACCGCTAGCTAGTCAGAAGCAGAGTATGAGGTTGTGCCATGCTAGCAGCTAGGCGAGCATTATAACGTGTGTTACAAAGTGACGCACGTTCATCACGGAAGTAAAGGCTGGACTACAACAGAGCTGTTTGGAGCAGTTTGTGAACAGTGTTTTCTGTTGGAGATGGTAAGTCCCTTTGGGGTGGACTTTGGGCTTTTTCATGTTGTAAACCTATAACGCGCACAAAAAAGATATATGACACAATAAAGGAAAGGGAAAAAGCCAAAAAAGCATATTATGAGCACTTTAACTAAATATCATGGTAATGCATCCACTAGTTATCAAGACATTTAACTCAAAACCACAAATGCCTACCTACAGGTGGCGCTAGAGGAAGAGTCAGGGGATTGCCAAAAAACACGAGGATACATTGCTTAGGGATCATAAATATCTGCACAAAATTCCATAGCAATCCACCTGAGAGTTGTTGAGATATTTCTGACAAAAGTGGTCTTCCGGTCGACTGACATTGCTATCCCGAGAGCCATTTCACCACCACTTATTACAGGGTGCGTAAGGGTCATTGTTGATGAGGTAGGGATCACCGTATGGGTGAGGCTTTTCGCTGGAAGGTAAAGGTCGGCTAATAATAGGCCTGCTTAATGCTAGAAATGCTGGTGGTAAAGTCACAGAAACAGAATTTTCACCATATACCCACATCTCAACAAAGTATTTTTTTCTACCATTGAAGAATTGATCCGTACATTTATGTCATCTGGCACTGCATTATCAGACATTAATTTGACATTTTGATTTAGAAATCTTCAGGTATGGAATACCTTATAGTAAACAGGATGTGCTGTATACAGCAGGGCAGCAATGACACATGAATTTGATTTTCCAGTGTGTCCATCGGGGAGTCAGTAGCTCGGTCTGTTTGACGTAATTACATATTGAATTAGGCTTTGGAAGACTTGAAGGAAGCAATCAAGAGATGGTGAATTGATTGACTGGGTTATTGATTTATTCATTCATTGAGAGATCACTCCACTGGATTGACCTGCACATGCACAGGAGGAGTAGTCTATATCCTTCGCGTTCCACTGCCGGGATTGCTCCGGTGCTACCGGAAATTTCCTTCCGCTTTCTTTGTTTTGGAAGGTTAAATCCGGTGGATTTCTGAGGACTATGGTTAACTGCTCCTCAGATCTCTGCAGGGTAAATTGAGACAGCTAGCTAGACTATCTGTCCAATCTGAGTTTTCTCTCTCACAACTATTTTGCAGCGGCCCATGACAATTCTGATTGGTTTAAAGAAATGCCATTAAACCTCCCATCCCCGAATGCTGTGTGGAGTAGCCAGAGCCTCCTTTAGCACGCTTTGGAGGAGGGTCTGGCAAAGCAAAACTACAGGAGGACCAATGTCCATGGACACATTTATTAGACCAAATTATGTGTTTCCATTTGTTATGCTCACGGAAATATTTGCAGCATTTGTGCAACTTTTAGTGTTAATTTCCTCTGAAGGGACATGAAAAGGCATCAATGTGGAAAAGTGGAATCGACATACATTGTCGTCATGGATCATTAAGCACCAGTGACGTCTGAGTGTGTGTGTGTGTGTGTGTGTGTCTGTGTGTGAGTTAGTATTGATTCACAGACACATAGATGCATTAGATTCAGTGTATGTGTGTATGTGTGTAGAAAAACACACACATACACACATACACTGAATCCAATGCACATCAATGTTCAGCAAATAGCCTCCTTGATCTCTAGGTAGAGGGCGGATCCTACAAAGATCAGACAGGATGCAGCTTGTTTGAATTCAGTTTGGGTTTATTTAATAAGTTAAATATAGTCCCTCCAGGCTCGTTTAAAATGCCAAGGAGGACCAAAGAGTGCCAGTGCAGGAGGTCACTGACACCAACATCCGCTTTAAAAGAAATGTTCATGCTATTTAGTACCTGACTATTTCTTTCAACATACACAGGGATGTGTCTTCTTAAGGTAGAGAGGAACACCATGAAAATGCTTCCAGTCCATCACAGGACTGACACATCTCTGAAAAAAAAAATGACTGTCATGAACACATAATACTCCCTGGTACTTCGGCACTTATTTATTTGAGTTTTATAGCTCAGAATAAAATAGAGTAAGATAGAAAAAGTGAACTCTCTCTATCTCTTTCCCTTCAGACACACACACACACACACACACACATATCACACACATATTACACACATACACACAGAGACACACACACTTCCCTTGTCTCTTGCCTGTTTCCATGGAGACAGTAGTGAGCTGTTTCTTCACAGGAATCAAGCCATCTGACTTGATCACAATACATATGCTCACACACATGCGTGCACACATACACTGCACAGTGATGCATTTTTCAGTTTTACCACATGACTGTGTGTCCTGCACAGGGATTACCCCTGCATGTAAGGTTGTATTGGTTATGTGTCATCACTCTATATGATATCTATTCCTCTCCGTGTAAACCTCTAATTTGCATAGTTTCTCCTTTCCAGATTTCATTTTTTATGGGATGAGAGTATTCATGTTAATGAAGTGCATCAGTTTTCCTATTTGTATTTTAATGAAGAGATGTACTGCAAGTCTGATAGGGGTAAACTCAGCTTAATGAACATAGGCGATGACTTTTTGTTAAAAATGGATAACGTCAATGGCAAGGTGGCACCTATTACTTTAATGCAAATTTTCAAAATGCCTGATTACAATGGGGAGCGTTATGTCCTTTTGTCATCCCTGCAGATATTTTATTTAATATTTAAATTTTAGATATGATGTCATAATTTACCATCTAATACTGTATTTTGTTAATAAGTTACACTGATTGTTTGTATTATTACTGTCCACTTTACTGTGTTGATAAAAGTATGTTTTAATACCAAAACCTGTTTTGGCAAAGTTAAAACAGTTATTTAAAATGTGATATGGAGTTAATAACTCTGATTCTGACTCTTCAAAAATGGGCCTGAGAGATCGCTTGATCACAGTCAGTGGTTATTGAATAAAACGTACACCCACAGTGGCCTGTTGTAGCCTTTTGGTCTTCAGGATTAGATTGAAACTGAAATTAAAACAAGTGCTCTGTGTGTTGCTGGGCTGCCATCTACAAGTACACACAATCTTTCAAAAGAGTGTTAGGCTGCCACACCCGACTACACTTCCACCTCAACACTAGCACCATACTAATTTGACATCAGAGTTCCCCACATTCATCCCAGGTCCCATGTTGATTGAAACCCTCTGAATACAAAACACTGTTTCAGCAGAGTTGCACATTGCTATCTTAAATATCGTAATTAGTGGTCATCAGAAGAAAATGCAAAATGACAGTTTGAAATACTTAAAGTTTTCTCACTACTGTCTTAAGCAACTGCACGACTTTCACTTCCTTCTCTGCCATGACCCCACCACCATGTGCAGCCAGTGAGTGCATGGAAATCAGCTGTTGTGTTATGTACCTGGTTCCAGCTTTCATTTGCATCCTGTGCATAAGCACCAAGCTCAGCTACACCATTAAAATTTAACAACAGCTCAAAGGCATGTAGTCACATCTCAGAGTTCGCAAAGGAAACACACATCATTACAGATAAGCAGCAACCACATATAGCCTATGTATGCCTGTGTTCCCCTTTTTCTAATCTGCATGGGTTTGCCTGAATGTTTGACTCAATCTAGACATACAGTATATCATGCATGTGCAACAGTAAATTGCAATAGCCAGGGTGTCTTGAAAGAATGGAAAATATAGTTTGTAATAAACCGTTCCCATCTATTCATCACATCCCACAGATGACAGCAGCGGCTAAGAAAGGAAAAAAAATGTGGGGGGAGACCGGCTTTAATGTCATTCTGGTGAGTTCCATCTGTTTTGCCCCTCATTTTTTTGTTGCAATCATTTAGATGTTTGTTTTCTATGTTCTGCTTAATCAATTTCTCTTAAACACATAACAAAAATCATGACAAAAAACTTGCCTTTATTGACCTCTTTTATCCAAAAGTCACCACAGTAACCTTAAATCACACATTCTACCTTTTCTTTTAATTCATTTGTTAATTTTCTATTTTTCTCTCTTGAATGTGAGATTTTATTTCATTTTTACTTGAAGGCAGAATGGAATCCATAGTTTTGACAGTGTAGCCGCACACGTCTTGATGGCTTGGTTTCCACTAGGGAAAGAAAACAAAGACTAAGTGAAAAGTCAAAGACAAAGTGCTAAGTGAACCATCATGCAACCATTTGTCATCTTGGAGAGATTTGCCATAAAATTGATGGATGCATGGAATTATTTGCAAGACTGTACTCCCCCACACTAAATACAGCTAATGACAGTATTTTCATTAATATCTTAGACTTCCCTACATACAATTGAAATGAAGTACAATATTCAGCAATATTTAAAATTTTTCTAAACTCAGTTCCTTGTCCAGGAACAACAGGGAAGGGAAGAATAATCCCAGCTCTCCATCCTGGATTTCCTGATAAAAGCACATTCACACTTGCACCTGTCTCCGCAAATATTCACTCCATCTCTCATTTATTTGAACTGAATCATGTTTGACCGACAAAGTAAAGAATGCGTTTCCTGTTAAATGCCAGCTCTGGCTGGCTCCAGCTGCCTCGCTGGTCAAAGTTCACCTTTGTTCAACTTGATGCATCTCATGTCATGTTTGAAAATGAAGAAGTCAGTCTTGCAGTGTGCCATTACCATGTTTTGTACAGTATTATAGGCCTACTAGTGGCTCTCATAAACAGGTTATGATTGCTCTGCTAAATATTTCATTATTTTGTATTCATTCCTTTGGAAGCAAGGAAAATGACCTTATTTAGAGAAACATTTTAAGGCAAGTTTCAGACTGACCCCAAATTTACATCACATGCTAAACGTACAAACAGCAGCACATGAATGCATAGTCTCGCTTTGCCAGACCCTCCTCCAAAGCGCGCTGAAGGAGGGTCTGGCTACTCCACATAGCATTCAGGGATGGGAGGAAAACGTGCTCTGGTTTAATGGCATTTCTTTAAACCAATCAGAATCGTCATGGGTGGTGCTAAACTCCGCACAGAGCCGCTGAAAAATAGTCGTGCGAGAGAAAACTCAGATTGGACAGATCATATATTGGCGTCTGGTCTTGCTTTAGTTCAGTCAGAGCCTGTCTATGGAGAGCCTGTTCACTCCATATCTCACTCCCTATTAGCCCCATTGTACCAACCCGGAATTTTCCCAAGAGTGGAAGTTCTCCCCTTATTAGACATTCTCTGGTTCAGTGTTTCTCAACGGGGCAGTACCGCCCCCCAGGGGGCGTTCAGAAGATGATGGGGGGCGTTGGAAGCAATATTTTGTAAAGGGGGGCGTTGAAGTGCCCTTGGGGGGCGTTTGTTTGAAAGCTAGTTTAAACCAAAGATTCACAATAATACATGTTTACACTTAAACTACTAAAAAAAGAAGTAGTCTGCAACATTAAAACCTGCCAGTTTACAGCACTGCGACTGGACGAGACGGGTATCCTAACTTTTCTGTGCTTCTGTCAGCTTTGTTTGGCGCAGCTCCGTGCTGCCTTAATGGAAACGGGACGTAAGAGCATCATCTTAAATGAGTTCTGTAGCTACTAGTGAAGCTGCGTTGAGATAAGAAAAGAAAAAAAGCAATCGCCGTGACGTCCTGTTGTATTTTTTACACCATGCAGCAGGCCTTTTGATAATACCTAATTATAGTTTGAATGTTATCTAGTCTTGGCTAGATTGGCTGCTGTTATTTAATTTGAATGTCAAATGGTTGCATTTTTAAAAAAAACCTGTAAATATATAATTTCTATTCACATGGCTTTTTTGATACCTGGGAAACTAATACATGTGTTGTTTTGTCATTCAATTTGATTTTTATTATTATTTTTGATAACAATAGTAACAACAATAATAGGCCTATATTAGGGCATAATCATTAATATTCGGGGCAATTAACATACATAATAGTTGATGGGGGGGGCGTTAGGGACCTGGATAATGGATAGGGGGCGCTGGCACAAAAAAAAGGTTGAGAACCACTGCTTTAGTTAAATGCGTTCCATTTACAAGTTGGATTATAAAAACATCAGTAGCTGCGTCATGCTATATCCAAATACCACCCAAAGCTTTTCAGTTTATAGATCAGTCCGCCAATGTTGCTCCTATTCTCCATTTCTATTTCTCATTGTTGTTGAAATGCTCTCAATACATATTTTACACAAATAGTTATAATTTACAAGGTTTAAGGATTTTTGAAAGAGAGATCAACATTTCTCAACTAGCTGATGACACAGATCTGTTTTTAAAGAATAAACAACAAATTGAAAACTCAAAAGAAAATATTATTATAATTGGCTGTCACTTAAGATTGATAATATCTCTACTCTCACCTTGCCACACATCCTCTTATATGGATAATATAGATTAATCAGTATCAAATTTAGTTAATATAATTATCTTTATGGGTAAATATCATATTCATTGTAATAAGTGGAGATGTTCTAAGCCTTCTTTTGTTTGGTTTATAAATTATTTTAAAAGAAAAAGATCAAATCTAGTAAAATTGCAAGAAAAATGTGTAGTGACATATCTTGGAAACGACTGTTTTGATTAATCTCCCCTTGTGTGCCGTTCTAAATGTTAATTTTATTTTCTCTAGCCTTGTTGCTTTTGACTTGTGTATTTTTAAGTAGTTCCCCTTCTTTGGTTTGGTTTTTTTTTTTTTTTTTTTTTTTGCTTCGGTAATTCTTTCTTGTACATTGAAAACATTTGTATTGTATCTACGCATGTATATTCTTTTTCCCCTACAAGAGTTTTGTATGTTGTGGTTTTTTGTCAATAAAAAAAACAAACCAGGTTCCTCAGAGTGCAGCTAACGAGTGAAACATGCACTTCATTAATTCTAATTTCCAACTTATATTTTTTTTAATTTTAATCATCATTTAATGATTTGTTGGGTATTTGTGAATTTTATCTTATTGAGTTTATTATTTATTTATTATATTATTTATTTATCATATTGCTTGTTTCTGCGGAGATGTTGTTGCGGCACTGCGCCTCTATTGTACCTCCTAAGTTGCCGTAGCTTCCGACGGTTTCGTCTTGTATTTTTGTATTGCTGAGGTAGGTACGTCAATGGGTAGCGTGTAAAATACAAAATGCTGCTGCGCTATTTTATTGTTTTCTTTGAAAATTGTGTTGTGACCCTTCAATATATATTGTCTCAAAGTTAATACGATATTAACTAGCTGTTTTGTGCCGTTTTTACGGTTAAATATAAGTTTTAACGATACTTTGTTTAACTCTTTTCGCGCTGTTACTGTGTAATGTAGCTAAATAACAGAGGCTCTACAGTCCATTTTGAGTGTGTAAATTCTGTTATTTAGCTAATGTTTAGGAGCAGAGGTGCGGATAGTAGGAGACAGTAGACCAGAAGCCAATTAATGTGGGTATACGTGCAGTTTATTGTCCCAAATTCCCCACAGTGTCCTTAATTAATGAACCTGCTAAACCACCTGTGCTGCCCTAACCTTAACCTGTCTCAAATAAGACCCTCATCATTTGGGACACTCAGTTTTTGGAAAATAATTTGTGACACTGAACTGCACGTAAGCCATTAATGTGATATTGTCTTCTGCAGATATGTGTATCTCTTTGTTAGACATTATATTCTTTTTGTTATATGTGCAGTCACCCAAACCCACATACTGCTTAACTTTGCCCGCTGAAACTGTTAGAAAGTATAAAACATTGTTTCTCATGTTTTTCATATATTGTTGTAATTCAAGTAATGTTTCCCAGTCTATTCTAATTGCTCATGTTGGCTAGCAATGTGCACAGTAAGAGTTGAATGAGATACTATACTCTAATGCAATTTTTATGTATGGTAGAAAATGAGATCACCCTTGCTCAATACCGTCTTGTATTGCTGAGGAGCAGAGGTGCGGATAGTAAGAAACAGTAGACCAGAAGCCAGTTAATGTGATATTGTCTTCTGCAGAGCAAATAAATATTGGGAAACCGTCAGCTGAAGTTGTCTGTTTCCATACCCTGTCCACATCTGTTACACTAATTGACAGGAGAATTTAAGCTACTGTACGTCATCAACTAAGTGGCAAATAGCAAACACCTAATTTCACGACAGCCAGGCAGGAGGAGAGATGTCTGAAAGGCTGACCAATAAAGCATATTTTCCCTATCTATTTTACAGTGCCTAGTTCTAGGGCCATTACTGCAGCTCAGCTGACAGACAGGGGGTGCTGTTGAGTTGGTTGTAGGTAACTGTAGCGGAAGTCGAGCTCAGAGAAGGGAGACTGTAGCTACGCCTAGTTAGTTGCTTGTAATATACATTTACGGTGTTTGTGTGGTTGGATAGTGGTTTAGGACTGAGTATTGTCGGGAACAGTTAGTAGGAAGATCGGCCGACGGCCTGTATAGGTCCGGTATCGGTTTTTCTGCTTTGTTCTTTGCAAACTCTGTCAAGATGACAGGGACGGAGATTGACGGTGGCGAAAATAGTATGTTGAGTGAGGAGGAAGAGAGAAGGGAGGGGGATTGGAACGAGGTAGTGAATAGAACAAGGAAGGAGAGTGGTAGGAAAAGGAAAAAAGAGCAGACTGGCGCTAGTGGGTCGGATAATGATGGGAGAGACGTTGGGGGGAGAGGTCAGAACACTGGAGTGACTAATATGGTGGTGAGATTTGAGGAAGAAGGGGGAGTGAAGAAGTTTGATCCTCTAAAGTTGACACAAATCATTCAAAGGCAAGTTGGTGAGGTGAGGTATGCGAGGGTTTTGGGGGATGGGAATTTGCTAATAGGCTGTAATACAGAAGAGGAGGTGGAAAAGGTGAAAAAATTGACTAGTTGGAAAAGTTAAGATATCCCGGATTGTACAGGTTGGGGAAAAGAGTTTCGTGTTTGAGTTTATTGTAAGTAGAAGAGATAAACCAGACATTGTTTGTGTTCAAGAGTCCTGGTTACTTCCTAGGCTAGACTTTATTTTATATGGGTATTTGGCTGTGAGAAGAGATAGAAGAGACGGAAGAGGTGGAGGATGTGTCACTTTTATAAAACAAGGCCTTCCTTATAGAGTACTGGGTATAGGGAATGAACAAGAATATGTGGTAGTGAAGGTGTGGGCTGTGTAAATGGAGTTGGTAATTGTAAATTATTATAATCCCTGCAAGAGATTAGAGTTACGCTTACTTGAGGAGGTAGAAGGCCAGGATAGTAGGAACATTATGTGGTGCGGTGATTTTAATGGGCACAACATGTTGTGGGGGAGTGATAGCACAGATAAAAATGGACTGGTGCTTGAGGAGCTGTTAGATGAGAGGAACCTGGTTTGTTTAAATGATGGTAGTAAAACGAGAATAGATATTACGGTGGGTAAAGAATCTGTGCTTGATCTCACATTTGTATCTAATACTATAGCACCAATATGTGATTGGTTTGTGTATCAGGAAGGGACTATAGGAAGTGATCATTATCCAATCTGGTGTAAGATAAATGTTAATACCTCGATGGTTAGCGAAGGATCAGGGGGGAAATGGATCCTTGAAAAGGCAAAATTGGGGTAAATTTTTGCAGGTCAGCGATAAATGTCTAAATCAGGCCAATGCAGAAATGTCTATAGAGTCACTTGACAGTTACATAAAGCAAGGCATAATATTGGCAGCATTGGAATCCATTCCTAAAAGTAAAGGTAGTAAGAAGAGGAAAGTAGTGCCATGGTGGGATGATGAGTGTAAGGAAGCTGTGAGGAATAGAAACAGGGCTTTCAGAATAGTGAAACAAACTCATAATTTTCAGCATATGATACAATATAAGCAAGCTCAGGCTGTAGTGCGGAGGACAGTGAGACATGCTAAAAGGTCACATTGGAGGAATTATTGTGATACGATGGGTAGCAAAACGCAAGTGGGTGAGGTGTGGAGTATGATAAAAAAGATGGGAGGTGATAGAAGGGAGTGGAGTTACCCAGTTCTGACTGAAGGGAATGTGACAGCAGTAACTAATAAGGAAAAGGCAGAGTTGATGGCAGTTACATTTGTTAAAGTGCATAGCTCGGATAATTTGTCTGTAGCTGAGAAAAGAGGTAGAGGAAAAACAAAAGCGGACAACATGGAGGCTCTATGCAGGAAAGTTAAGTGTGATGGTGATGGTCTGAGTGTCCCTTTCAGTATGGGGGAATTGAGGAATGTACTGGATAAGTCGGGTATGACTGCGCCTGGAAAAGATGAGGTTTGTTATAGTATGATAAAGCATTTAAATTCTGATGGCTTGGAGAAATTATTGTTGTTATATAGCAAAGTTTGGGAGGAGGGTAACATGCCAGAGAGTTGGAAAGAGGCGTTGATTGTACCAATACGGAAACCAGGTAAAGATTCAAGCAGGCCTGGGAATTATAGGCCAATTGCATTGACTTCACACATTTGTAAATTAATGGAGCGTATGATAAATGAGAGGTTAGTACATTTTATTGAAAGTAGAGGCATGATGGCAGCTTATCAAAGTGGTTTTCGGAAAGGTAGGAATACTATGGATCCAGTGGTGTGTTTAGAAGATGAAATAAGGAAAGCCCAAGTAAATAAAGAGACAGTGGTTGCAGTGTTTTTTGACGTGGAGAAAGCTTATGATATGTTATGGACTGAGGGCCTGCTAATAAAGTTACATCAGATTGGAGTTGGGGGGAATATGTTCAATTGGATAATGGGTTTTTTGGATAAAAGGACCATACGAGTGAAGATAGGTTCTGAGGTATCCAGCATGTTTGTTGTTAAAAATGGGACACCTCAGGGGAGTGATGTAAGTCCGACGCTTTTCTCTATTATGATAAATGATGTGTATGTGAATATTCCGATGGAAATAGGTAGATCACTGTTCGCTGATGACGGAGCTATGTGGAAAAGAGGGAGAAATATTGACTATTTGATTAAGAAAATGCAGGATGCAGTTACGCGAGTGGCAGACTGGGGAACACATTGGGGTTTTACATTTTCAGTGGAAAAAACTAAAACTATGTTCTTAACAAGGAAGAAACTCCATGAGTGTAATCTGACACTATATGGAAATAAGTTGGAGACAGTTGATACTTTTCGTTTTTTAGGTGTGTATTTTGATATGAGATTCACGTGGAAAGAACATGTTAGACAGGTGGTTAGTAAATGTAAAAAGGTGATCAATGTTATGAGATGTCTTGCAGGTTTGGAGTGGGGGCGGATTTTACATCACTGAAGTATATATATCAAGTCTTAATACGATCTAGGTTGGATTATGGCAGTATTGAGTATTGTATATGGGTCTGCAGCTAAATCTGGACTCTCTGACCTGGATGTTATTCAGGCCCGTGCTCTGAGGATTTGTTTGGGGTCGATGAAAACTGCTCCAGTTTGTGCTTTACAAGTTGAGGCAGGTGAAATGCCGTTGTGGCTCCGTAGGAAACAGCTTATGGCCAATTATTGGATAAATTTAAAAGGTCATGATGTCTGGCATCCTACAAAGAGGGTATTGGAGAATTGCTGGGAGAGGGGTAAAGAGAGAAAGGCAAGTTTTGGATGGATAGGTGAGGAAATAGCAGAGCAGATGAAAGTCTAGGAAATTGAATTTTGCTCAACTGTTCTGTGGCCTGTGATGCCAGCCTGGATGCTGAATATTGCTTGTGTTGATTATAGAGATGGAAATTATGGTGGGTATGTACAGGCTTTTACTGATGGATCGAAAGATTTACTGACAGGGGCAACGGGGGCTGCAGTGGTGATTCCCAGGTATCAGACTGGAGTCAGTAGGAGAACCTCAGACTATTTAAGTGTGTATGCTGTTGAATTGTTAGGTATTTTGTTAGCTGTACAATGGGTGGAAGAGGTGATGATGCGCAATGTACTCATTTGTAGTGACTCAGTGTCAGCGCTGTCGAGTCTCAAGTCAGGATCAGCCCGGAATCACCAAGAAATTGTGTATGAAATTTAGTTTACAAATTCAAGGTTTGTTGATCAGGGTGTGAATGTGGTGTTCATGTGGGTTCCTGCTCATGCAGGAATACTAGGTAATGAGCGAGTGTATAAATTGGCAAAGGAGGCGGTTAAGAAGGGTGCTGTGGAACTGAATATTAAACTATCAAAGTCAGAGGGGAAAAGCATTGTGTGGGAAGAAATTTCCAGACAGTGGCAACAGTATTGGGATGGTGGAAATAAGGGGAGGAAATTGCAAATGATTCAGGCTAAGGTAGGCCAAGGAGGGATGAGTTACAGTGGGTTTAACCGACAAGAACAAGTAATTGTCAGTAGACTAAGAATAGGTCACAGTAGATTAAATGGTACACTTTTTATATTAGGGAAACATCTGGCCTGTGCAATGTATGTGAGACAGTGGAGCATGTATTGATGTCATGCAGGAAATATGTCAGAGAAAGAGGGGTTATGTTTGCTGGAATACGGAAATTAGGTTTAGGTGAACTCAGGATTACAGATGTCCTTGAAAGTGGTGTTATTATGAATGGACGGAAATATCTATTTGCGTTTTTGAAAGGTACTGGTGTTTTTAGGAAATTGTAGTGTATTGGTCTGAATAAATAAGATATTGTGAAATTGTCAATAGGAGGCAGTAATGCAACGACTTGGATGCCAACTGCCGTTAAACTCTAAAGAAGAAGAAGAAGAAGAAGAGTTGGTTGTAACGAGTTGAAGAAAAAGAAGAAGCGGCAAAAAAATAAAGAGCATGGCTTCCACCTGGTCGGCACCAACTGAGGAGCTCTCCTGTCCGGTCTGCCGGGATATTTTTAAAGATCCTGTTCTTCTTCCTTGTAGCCACAGCTTTTGTAGTGCCTGTGTGGACAAATGGTGGATGGCGAAACGACGACGTGAATGTCCCGTTTGCAAGGCAGTGTCTCCGACTAATTTACCACCACCTCGCAACCTGGTGTTGAAGAACCTGTGCGAGGCTTTTCTACTGGAGGTGGACTCTGGGGTTTTCTGCCGCCTCCACGCCGAGAAGTTCAAGCTCTACTGCCTGGACCACCAGACACCTATCTGTGTTGTCTGTAGAGATTCAAGCCAACACAAAAACCACAGCTGCGTTCCCGTCGACGAGGCAGCCGAGTCTCACAGAAAGTATCTCCGGGAATACCTGAAAACTACATGGGAGAAAGTGGAACTCTTCCATGATATAAAACTGAACTGGGAAAAGACAGATGGACTCATTTGTGATCAAGGTTGTATCACAGAAGAGAAGATAAGAGAGGAGTTCAAGGTGCTTCAGCAGTTTTTGCTAACCGAGGAAGAGGTCAGGATTGCTGCACTGAAGGAAGAAGTGAAGCATAAAAGAAATATTATAAAGGAGAAGATTGCAGTTTTGAGCAGTGAGGTAAATGCCCGGTGTAATACTGCCCAAACCATAGACGAGGGGTTGAGAGATGTTGACGACACGTCATTCCTTTTAAAAGTCGATGCTTTAAAGAGATCCGCTCACCCCCCCCCGCGGATGACCCGGAGCAGGTCACAGAGCAGCCCCCTTCGACGTTGCCAAATACCTGGGAAATCTGAGCTTCGCCGTCTGGTGCAAAATGAAGGAGATAGTGTCGTACACCCCCGTCATCCTAAACCCCAACACCGCCCATCCAGAGATCCACCTGTCTGAAGGTTTGACCAATGTAAGACGTGGACCCAAACAGACTCTTATTCCAACCCCAGAGAGGATGGAGCAGCACCGCAGCGTCTTGGGCTCCGAGGGCTTCACCTCAGGGAGTCACAGCTGGGATGTGGAGACTGGAGACAATCATATATGGGCACTGGGTGTGATGGCACAAGATGCCCAGAGGATGGGAGACAACCGGTCTGGCTTATGGATGGTGAGGTTTAGCAACAGTAAATACACAGCATTCTCCCCATCGTGCCCAGAGTCTGTCCTCCCGCTGAAGCACCGACTCCAGAGGGTCAGAGTGCACCTGGACTGGGACGGAGGGGAGCTGTCCTTCTTGGATCCAGATACCAACATTGCCATACACACCTTCACACACAAATTCACCAAAAGGCTGTTTCCATACATCAACACCTGGAGTGACCGCCCACTGAAGATATTGCCAGTGAAGCTCTCTGTAACCATAACATGGTAGTTAGTTGGAGAACAATTTGGTGATGTACCTGCTTTCCATCTCTAAAAAGAGAGTAGATAATATTACTTCTTTCTTATTTTTCATCAAGCCAGAACTTGTTTTTATCTCTGTGAGTTTATCATTGCAGCAACAAAAGTAATGGGATACAGTGGAGGAAAATAAAAGAATCTGAACACCGCAGAATGCACATGAATAATGCAAATTACTGTAGGCCAAGATTGCAGCAATATTGGGAACATTTAATAATAGAGTATTGCATACCCATAGATGTGTGCAATGTAACCTATACTACAAACTAGAAACTACCAACATGCATGATTAGTAACTGGAAGAATTATGCAGAACTTCATAAAAATAAGTGGTCTGAACCATGATCATTATGCTGTGGTTAGATCACACTTTATACTTGAGTTGGGGCCTTTTCCTCCTAACTATTTGGTAGATTTGACGTATTTGGCCTCTTTGTTACTGTTTTTGTTTCTCTACCACACGGTTGAAGTGCCTTATACTACATTTATATGCATAACTTTGAAGGGATGCACTAAAAGTGTATACTTTTATGATTACGGTTGACTTTGAGGGATTTGCTGTTTCAGTTGTTTTGTGTTCTTAGTGTTTTTGTGTATTTTGTATTTGCATGTACTGTATGTGTGGTTGTACTGCTGCCTGCCTTGGCCTCTTGAAAAATAGATTTTTAATCTCAATGAGTTTCTTCCTGGTTAAATAAAGGTTAAATAAAAAAAATAAATACAAGTTAATTTAATAGACAAAAAAGTGTTATCTTTAAGTTTTTCATCAGAGTGGTGGTGGTCTACCTCACACACTAGTATTGAACAGTCAAAGAGTTTTGATTGATTGTATTTTTTTCTCTGCTACACTGTTGGTGATCCTTTATTTGTTACGGGAAAAAATGCAATGCATAACTTTGACTAAATGCACTTGTAAGTGTTTAAAAGGGGGAGAATTTAATTGTATAGCCAAAAAAAATAGTTACCCATCACAGTGGCGGTACCTTCACACACTCTAGTATTGAACAGTTAAGAGTTTTATTTGCTTTATGAGTGTGTTTTTTTTTAAATAATGAATTTCCATTAATCCATGGGTCGATGTTTATCATTATCCCACAGATTTTTAATTCTGTCGTTTTTGGCTGTCTTTTCCATCTTGGCTTCAATCTGAAGGTATAAGCCTACTGCTGCTCCCATTACATGAAATGTCTATTAAAATTAATATTTAAAGGGTAAGAATTTAGAGTTCTTGATAAACAACCTGATTGAACATTGTTATATTTTATTCATAGGTGTAAGTATTTAAAGGTCAAACCCCACATCAACGATTGGAAAAATGAGCTTAAAAGCTTTTTGCTACGTCTCTTCAATGCAAGACAAAGGAAAACGCCAAGATAGACTCTTTTATTTGTTGGACTTACATTCCCTACTTGACTAAAAAGACCCCTAGTATCTTTATTTTCTTTATTTGTAATGTTTTGTTGTATACATTGTCAAAGCTCCTCAGAGCTGTCAACACTTTTGACAAATGTACAAACACATTGTGCCTTGATTGTTTTTATCGACAATTGTACAATAAAGAATAATAATAAAAAAAAAATGTCGTAAAACTGTCGTGCAACAACACCATGACCACAGCTAAATCGCTTTACGGACATGTCATAATGTCGGCTGAGGTCGGCTGTCCTTGTAAATAAGAGGAGAACTTGTGAGTTTAAGAAGGTGTTTGTTTGCTATGAAGAAGAAAGTAAAGACTTGTTTTTATCCGCTTTGTGTTTGCATTCAGTGGGGACATTCCCAGTTACGTACGGTTGCTTAACAATGTAGGTAATGCGTAGGAAATAAAATAACTAAAGTTCAATGTGTCCAGCATGTGTTTCCAGCAGTAGTATTGTTTTCTAATGTTTTAGCGACATTATATAATGCTTGTCTCGCATTGCCAGACCTTACAGCGCTGCGTGTTTAGAGCTAATGATTGACATGTCTTGCTAGGCTAACTTCAATTCGGCAGAGCTGAGAAAAGGAGATATATTAATGTTAGCAGTATTTGACTCACAGCCCCGATACTAACACAGTTGCTAACTTCTTTTGTGTATGACTGTCGACGTCTTACATGTAATTTGGGCTTCAAACTCCAGCAGGAGATTCATCGGTCATTTCACTCAACCTATAGAGTCCGATAAATTCAGAAAATGGTCGTGAAATGCGACAGGAAAAGACAACTCCTAAGGTTTACCATTATGTTGTTTTCCCACTTTGTGACTGCTGATATGAGGTGAAATCTCTGGAGTTTGCTTTATAATGTGTGCACTGGAACATACAGTAACATAGTGCAATGTGTAAGCTAGTATCTTCCCATGTTGTGTTAATGTCTTCTTCTTTAACCTTAAAAACATAATGACCAAGTACAGTCGTGTGCACCTGTTAACTGAATATGGTCTGTGATGATGCTATATGGATGCTATTCCTTCAACTGGGCAACAAAGGTTCAAATCCCTGCCTGAAATGTCTTTGAGAGACAACTCTACTTAACCACTTTGAAAAGGGAAGGGATTTCCCTGAGTTCCCTGCATAGCTTAAACCTGCAGGCCTGTTGGTGTACTCATAATGTCTGCCTCCTTCACAGATCCCACCTACTGATACTGCAGCACCTAACTGACACAGAATCATACAACAAAGAGGTGGCATGGCGTCTCGCTTCCTCAAGTACGCAGTGCTTCTTCAGAAGTACAGGACTCCGCTGATGATTGCGAGCTGTGGTGGGGTCTTTGCTGCCAACATGTTCCACCATGTCCTCCCTGAAGTGTCCTACCGTCCACTCTATCAGGCCTGGTTCAAAGGAGAACCGGTCACGCTGTCTGAAAAGCTTGAGGAGGTTTTCCAGCAGGTAGTGTTTTGTTTTCCTATCTGCTAGGGCTGGGCGATATGGAGAAAATCAGATATCACGATATCGATATTGCAGCGATATTCTACAATTGGTGCTTTAACAAAATATCGTCACACTTAGATTTCAGATAAATAATCGTCAGTAATGTGGACATAATGTCTACGTAGGGAAAAGGCAAATAATAAAACAGAACAGTCTGGTAAGTTCAGAAAAGTGCATCACTTTACGGTAATGCAGCCTTTAAAACCAGTAAAAGATGACACTTATGCCATATCACGATATTACGATATCCAAAATCTAAGGCTTGTGTGTAATAACAACAGAATGAAAAACATTGTAATTTCCCCTTGCAGGATTGATAAAGTATAAATTATTATTATTATTGAATATATTTACTTTCAGATGGTACAGATGAGAATAAAGACCCAAAGTGTAGGAGCTACATATTGTATGTTGTTTATGGTCTCATTTATGTTGTTTATTGATTATTATATTGTGCACTTATATTGTCGGTGGTGGTAGTTTTCATTGTGGTTTGAGCGGAAGTAATAACGCATTTGTTTGCTTCACCTGTTCACCTGTTTTTTTTTGGGGGGCTTTGACAGAGAGGGGGGTAGATAAATAGATAAATAGATAGATAGATAGATAGATAGATAGATAGATAGATTTTTTTTTTTTATTGATCCCAAAAAACGGAAACAATGGTGTTGCAGCGGAAAAAATATCAGACACACAGCACACATACAGATTATACATTAAATAATAGGAAACAATATACATTAAATATATATATTTGAGGGTGAGCCTGGGAGCGAACACTATCTGTTGACCGCCGCACTAACGCGCTTATTTCGACTCACAAAGTAACGTTACATTTGCAGTGCTAGTTGTATTTTACGTGTGGACGAATAAATCATTGCAATACCATTTTGAGCGCGTCACAGTGTGTTTATGCATCTCGCAGTTAGGGTTTGGAGATATTGAAAAAAATGAATATCTCGATATTTTTTTGGGATATCGATTTTCAGACGATATTTTTAAAATCCTTCTAGAAGTTAAAAGAAGCCCTGTTCGGAGACTATTTTGGTGGTTCTCTTGGGAAAATGTACAAGCAAGATGAAATCATAACCATAAACAAAGGGCTCTGTTCTGTAACATATTGCACACAACCATGTCCTTATTGGAAGCAGTCCTGGAGCTGGGACAGGGCCGGGTCAGTCTAGGTTCTGATAGTCCTACTTGGCTGTATAGTCCTTCTGACCGGGACTTATGCTGGGATCAGGAGTTGGATGTGAGCTGACTGGCCCAGGTGACGGAGAGGTGCAGTTCTGTGTGCTTTTTTGATGTTAGAGTATACATGATCTAGTGTGTTCTTCCCTCTAGTAACACAATCTACATGCTGGGAGAAAGCTGGAGGGCAAAGAACAGACTTTAAGGACGCCTTGTAAAAGTCCCCTGTATCCCGTATTTATTTATTGCGATTCTAGAAGTAATTGTGATTGCGTAGTGTTGAGTATTGCGATTTTCTTTTCTTTCTTTAACAAAAAAAAAGTTGAATAATACACTAGAGACAATGTAACATGAGACATTTCTAAAAACTAACTGTTTTCTAAGAAGAAGCACATCACATCAGTCAGTCAGTCTGATATTTACTTCATTAGTAAAGAAGTACATGCATTTTCTGCTTTCCCTCTGTTTTGCGGCAAACGGATATGATGTAGTTGCCGTCAGCAGTACCGCATAAACAAAAAAATATGTAGGTGAATCATTGGTAAAAATAAATAAATAAAAAATATTGATTCTAGGGAAAGCAATTGATTAAAAAAAAATTGTCGGAAAAAATTCAAGGTACGTCCGATTTTTAGATATTTTCTCCCTCTACCCACACTATTGAAATAGAGTATCACAATGTGCGGTGACATAGAGTACAAAAGCCAATGATGATGATGATGTTGTTGTTGTCATGTGTAGGTGCTGAAGGATTATGGTGTCAGCTCCCCCAAGAATTTCTCTGCCTTCGCTTCCTTTGGGTTCCATCCGGTTGGTGCTGGTGTCCCTTGGCTTTCAAGGGCCCAAATTGGCATCCCAGCAAACTTTAACAGCAAGTCCGATGATCCAAGCGGAATCACCAACCGCACCATTTTCATCAACGGCAAAGCGGTGGATTGGAGCAGCGAAACTGGCTCAGCGCTCCAGGAGGCTCTGGTGTTTTCCCTTGAGGCACAGAAGTTTGCCATAGCACGAGAAGTGGCCCGCTTGCAGTCCGGAGGACCTGTGATAAATGCTGCCGTTGCCCCGTTCTGCCTGGGTGGGGTTTGGGTGTACAGCGTGCTAATGAAGCAGTTGTTTGGGCTCCACGCCGGGCCTCCACTACTTCGCGGGGGTGTGAACATTCTGGCGCTGGGGCTCGGCGCCGTGTCCTACTTCCTCACCTCGGATGCCGTCAGCCAGTGGATTGACTATAGCTCAGACCGGCGAGCGGCAGGAGTGTCCCGTGATTATGCCAAAGGAGGGGTGGAGTTTTACGATAAGATTCTGTCCAGAAACAAGACACTGCGCACCCTGATGGGACAGAAGGGAGAGGAGATGTATGCTCCGAGTGGTAACTTGTTTCCTGCTCACCTCCTTAAGATGAAACACACACCGTACACATCTAGGAGGGAAGGGATCCTCACTCTGCTGAGACAGGAAAAAGCTTGAAAAGAATTCAGGGGGGTGGATGGGGTGGGTGTTGAGAATTAAAGTTGATGTCATCTGAACCTATAATGATAAATTAAGTTGTGCTTATATTTATATAAACTGTTGAAAAATAGCAAAGTTCCTGAGCATTTTTGAGAACAAAATACCACGGGCAAAAGAATTAAAATATACAAACTGAATTAAGTAATAAGTCCATTATGGAGGAAAATATGTTGGATTGTTATGATGGAATGGACAGACTAGCGCTTATACTATCTGTACTACTTATTAAAATGAAGACAAACTTTATTGTTCCAGATTCATGTTTTGGTGTGTAGCAATGAACTCCCACAATGCAGTTGTATGTACCATCCATTGGGCATACTTAAAGTAGACCTCATGATAAGGAACTGGTTAATGGAGTGTTTATCCCAACGCTTAGATAAAAGCTTTTTCCCTGTGCTTTTTATTCCTAAAGCCATGTATTTGTCCTCATGAATAACGTCTAATTGTGTCCACTATAATGAACAGCAGCATTATTTTATCCTTCTTAGGTCAGGTCTCAAATAACCCTTAAGTTAAGTAACATTGTGTGCATCACGCATCATTTGCATGACCCTACCTAATTTGTTTAGCGATAATAATGTTAATATGCAGCCTATTGTAGCTCAGAACTCATCATATAGCACCCAAGTTCCCTTAGGTCGTCTGTATGCATATTAACAAGGTTCAGATATGGCGTTTTAATTACAGTTTCCGATCTTGTACCCTGTGGACTGAACTAAATATAGAAGCATAATTTAAATCCTTTGATTTAGCTGAAATTTACATGATGTGGTTGAAACATGATATACAGCAATATGAAGTATAAATAGTGTGTTCTCTAGCGCAACATAGTGGACACAAGAAATGGTGCACAATTTGAAATATGTAATTTCAAATGCTATGCCCTACATGGAGGGAATTTAGTCAAAATATTGCGTGCATTGTTCGACGGCCATCGAAATACACGGCCGCATTGACGTGTGAGGGTCCGTTCATCGCTGCTTGGCAGCTTTCGTTAAATAGTGTTGTAGATAGACACACACTGACTTTTTACATCATTGTCCCTAGGGAGACCATGTGGAATCCACTGTTTTTCTTGGGTCAAGAGATTTCAAATTAGAAGGCACACGTCCTGATAAAATCTGGACCCAAAAAAAAGCATGCAGATGGCTTTGTAAAGGGAGGTTCTTAATCAGGACAGCTTGGGTTCAGTGTTCTCTGACAGCAAGTCAGAGGGCCCTTGAGCAAGATGCAGAATTTGTTCCAGATCCATGATTATGCGGCAGATTGTGGGCTTTGACACCCTACACTCCTTATCAAGAAATGCTTTCCCCAATATGTGGACTAAATGTTTTTGTTTTTGTACCAAGATAAATCCCCTTATTATCGGTTCATACTGCGTACGACTACTCCATCATGACTACAAAGTGGCTTTTGAAACATACATATCAACCACACTGGGCTTATTGTCTTGTTCTCACCACTCCGCTTCATCTGCTTACTTCATTTTATGCCCAACAGAGTGTACAATGGTCCATTGTTAGTTGCATTGTAGGCTGTTTCTTTTTTAAGCCACTTGAGGTCAGTACAGCCCACATTACCACTCTCACCATTTGTTACAATCGTTCTTTAACAGTGTCTTATGAATGACAGGGCTACAGATTCATTTGGTCTGAATGGGCAGGCTTGCATATAAACTGAATGGGAACAAGAAAAAATAGTTTTGAAAGTCACACAATGATATTCTTTCTGAAATTAAGACGCCTGTGGGAAATGTCTCTTTTCAAATGTTTTCATTCAAGTTAAAAATAAATTCCAGTTGCGAGGATAAAATCCAAGTGTGTGTGTGTGTGTGTGTGTGTGTGTGTGTGTGTGTGTGTGTGTGTGTGTGTCTTTGCAAATTACAGTATCCCTCCGCAAACACTGTAGAAAAGAAAGTTGAGAAAGTATGTGTATATTCTATTCTGGTGGCCTTTAAAAAAATCTGTATGAGTACATTATATATTGTTATCCAAAGGGTTTGAGCTATACTAAAAAATAAAGCAGTCAAGTATTTTGCAATACATAATACCAGAATATATGCAAACTGCATTGTCAATGCAGCACCTAATTTTCTATTAATCAGACGGGAGGTAGCCTACTGTAGGCTATGAACTAGCAGATAACTGCCTACAGCTATGGTAATATGTGATTTGTTTTATTTCTTTATATTTTACATCATGTCAAATCGAAATAATTGAAACATTCTGCAATGTATTAAACATATTCCACATGTGCTGTTACGTTATTCAGTATATACACATACATTTTGCAGTCCATATTAAGATAATACCCGACTGTTACCTCGACGCAAAGCCAGATTATTTTGGAGCAGTTGGGTGCACTCATAAACAAACAGCGCGCCTCCCGCTCCGTGGCCCCGCCCCTGTGCGCTCGGTTTGCGCCATTACGTCAAGCTATGCTGCAAGGCAGGCAGGCAGGCAGGCAGGCAGGCAAAGCAGCTGCAGAGACCGGGGGACGCTGACAACAACGGATAGGCTCATGTTAGGAAAGTCAGAAACGCATCATTTGCCTATTTTGTGATTTGATGTCCAAAGATTTTCACTTGTAACCTTTTCGCTTATCACATTTTCCTTATTTTTACGCATGCGTGGGAATATATTTTTCGTTCTCTCGACCTGAAATGACTGCTTGTCGCCGTGTCTAGCCAATGGTTACTGCGGGGGCTCCTGTCTTGTGGATTATCCGTCGTCGCCGAGCCAGTCGCATGGTCGAGCCCGGAGGAGGCCCTGCTCTGCTGGATGGATGTGTGTGAAGCAGCGCCGGACTCCAAGTACTGATGAAGACAATGATAATGATGATGCTCGGGTTTCATCGGCAGCGGGTAAACTGATCTTGGATGTTTGGGCTATATCGGCCCTACACAAAACATTTTCTCATACGGCAAACATTATATTCCTTAAAAACTGGACGCCCCTGGAGCAGTTTATGACGGTAAGAAAGACACTTACTCACAGGCCACCAGTTTATACAGCCAGCTGACGTTAGCTAGCTAGTTAGCTTAGCGCTGTCACTTTTATCCAAGTTGCTCCTCGCACAGCTAAAAGGCTAAAATTGCGAAAATAACATTGGGATAACGCTTCTCCAAATGGCCTGTTTTGTTATTACACTAATGTCTGTGTGACTGTGACCTCACCTCAAGAAATAGAAAGCCGTAATACACATTTTATTCCATAACCTCAATAGTTGTGTAGCTTGCTTGTTAGCTAGCTGCTTCTCAGCCCATTCAATGTCCTGCAGCTTACTTTACGTAGCTGCGAAACAGTCGCTAATCCAATGTGCGCAGTGTTGGTTTGCATTTTAAGGTTTATTGAATTAATAAAACTTTGTCCGGCCTTGCTCATATCGGCGTTTATAATTGAGTTAAATAGGCCGTAAATAGCTCATTCATTATACAGTGCACACAATAAGCCCTTTAATGACAGAGACTAGTTGGGGTTCAGTGGAACAAGTGCGGCGTCAGTTGTGTTACGGATGTGGATTTGACTTCGGGTCAAATTGACCCGTTTTCAATTTTTGTTTTATATCAGAAAATATGGGACGTAGAAATAAGCGCTGAACATGTGTAGAAGAAAAAATTTACAATTAAAAATGTTTGAAAAAGCAAAAACAAACTGTGAAAAAAAGGCGTCGAAAAAATAAGTGTTTCTTTCAAGGTTGACGGGAATGCAACACAAGGGTTACAGATGACATTCCTATATCCTATGTAATAACCGTTAATTAGTGATTATTGAGTGATTTGCTTTGCCCGTATTTCGGTTGAATGTGTTGTTTGACTGAGCAGCTAATGCGTTTCTTTTATCATACAGCATCAGCGGTTAATACCTAGCGAATACAGACCCCTCAAATAAAATGCATGTAGGTTTTTTTTCAATGACTGAAAAGGACGAATGTCTGCTGACCGAAAAGCTGTTCACTGTGTGGTGTTAAGTAATAGATGTGATGTGAGTGAGTGTTTGCTGTGATGAGGCGTCCTCCTTTTTCTTTCGATGACGTAATCCTCCAGCATCCACGCCACATCTTTTGGGTCGCCGTCGGTTCCTCTGCTGCCTGCTGCTTGACAGTCTGCTGCCGCTGCTGAGATCATATGGACCCTGCTCTGTCGTGTTTGTCTAGCCTCGATCTCTCCCTCCTTGGCTCTTTCTTGCCTCGTTCTCTATCTAAAGAGTCTTAGCTTTAAGAGTCACATTTGGTTCTGAATGGGATCTCAGTTAGGGGCTGCATAGACGAATTGTGAATGAAATCCAGTAGCTGGGTTCAGTGTTCCAAGTGTCCCAGGGTCCTCAGGGATTTGTGAAGGGGCACCAGAACCCCCCACACCCTCAACCCACATGACATACCTTATAGCCTATATCCTATGTAATTTTAATTTTTTTTTTATCTGTAAGATTAAGTGGCAATTGCTTTGACAATAGCTTTTCCACAGTATCCATTTCTGAAGGAATCCATACAAACAAAAGCCTTAGCAGATGGGGGGGTCCCAAAAAATGGGTAACTTTGACCTATGTTGGTATTAACCTGAATATGGTTGGGAATCCTTGTCTGAGGCTGATGTTGCTGAACTACTTATCTTGGGAATTAGGCCTGAATGTTACACTTTTTCTTTTATTTAGGACACCGTTGTAGGCTGTTGATTGCCACCATATTAAAGCTGTGGTAGTAAGTATTATTTTGAGAGATTTCTAGCTTAGCCAGTGTAAAGATGAGTTGGGCATCCAGGTTTCTTTAAAGTCACAATCCCACATATTCCATATCTGATAGCTGAAACATACAGTGTGATTGGAGGCTGTGCAGTGGGCACTTAAACATGACTAAATAAGGCTGAGCAAAGGTTATTTTCATGGATTTTGTTACGTGCAGTCTAACCATTTTTATTTACTAATATAAACTCATAAATGGTGTGCTGAAGAGAATCCTGGATTGAACTACATTTCTTTGCTTTTGCTCTCCCCAAACCGGAAGAAGCCTTGAGTTTTAGGAGTGGATGGACTCAGCTGGTGAGGAATAAATTGCCCGTGGCAATGGCCCTGGTTGTGTGTGTGTGTGTGTGTGTGTGTGTGTGTGTGTGTGTGTGTGTGTGTGTGTGTGTGTGTGTGTGTGTGTGTGTGTGTGTGTGTGTGTGTGTGTGTGTGTGTGTGTGTGTGTGTGTGTGTGTGTGTGTGTGTGTGTGTGTGTGTGTGTGTGTGTGTGTGTGTGTGTGTGTGTGTGTGTGTGTGTGTGTGTGTGTGTGTGTGTGTGTGCGTAAGAGGAAATAGTGAGGAGAGCATATGGATACTGGAAGACCGAGGAGGCACAGGTGTGGCAGGGGTAGTGGGGTTAGTTTGCACATGCTTAAACTTAGCACAAAAAGTAAGGAAATTTGTGTTTGGTAGATTATTTCTCTGTGGTAACAATGCTTTTTGGCAATAAATCTTATACTGTTGGAAAGCCTGTTTAGTTCCCTTTCAAATGGTGCCCCATTTGTAAGGAACATGCATTTGTGGGATGAGCAGCAGTGCTGAGTATGTGGGTTTAGCAAATGAAAAATTTGTCAAATCTTCTCTGCCAATGCCAAACAGCTTATTCTGCCATTGACTCGTTTGGTGGATTGGATGATTGAAGTTTGAAGAAACAAGACATATTGGCAATTTAACAATTTAGTCATTTCACAAACGGGAGCCTCAGTAGCGTGTGGAAGAACCATACACAGCCACAACAGCCTGGCACCTCCTCCTCATGCTGGTCACCAGCCTGGTCACACACTGCTGTGGGATGGCATCCCATTCTTCAACCAGTATTTGTCGCAAGTCAGCCAACGTGGTTGTGTTGGTCACTCTGGCACAAACGGCACGCCCAAGCTGATCCCACAAGCGTTCAATGGGGTTGAGGTCAGGACTGCTGGCAGGCCATTCCATCCTCTCCACTCCCACATTCTGGAGGTAGTCTCTGATAAACCCCGCCCTGTGGGGGCGAGCGTTGTCATCTTGGAGGATAGTGTTCGGTCCCAGACTGTGGAGATATGGGATTGCCACTGGTTGCAGAATCTCATCTCTATATCTCTCTGCATTTAGACTGCCTCCAATGATGACAAGCCTCGTTTTTCCAGTGAGGGAGATGCCGCCCCACACCATCACACTGCCTCCACCAAAAGGTGTTAACTCTATTGGTGCAGCAATCAGCATAGTGTTCTCAACATCATTTTTCATGGGCGCAACCCACATACTCAGCGCTGCTGCTCATCCCACAAATGCACGTTTCTTAGAAATGGGGCACCATTTGAAAGGGAACGAAACAGGCTTTCCAACGGTATAAGATTTATTACCAAAAGGCATTGTTACCACAGAGAAATAATCTACCAAACACAAATTTGCTTACTTTTTGTGCTAAATTTAGTAAAGGGCAGGGGGATCCCACGGGAGCAAATCAGGAGTTAAGTAGTATAGTCCGATCCTAAAGCAAATTGCTTAAATTTAAATGTGGACGTGGTGCAAGAGCAAACTGTAATTTACCCGTACCTTTTTTATTTTCAACAATTCTTAGTCATTTCTGCTTATTGTTAGAATCAGAGGTTGACTAATCATTTTTGCCAAAGGCCTTACTTTAGTTAAAATTATTTTCAGTCTTGGGGCAAAGCCGGCAGGCCTGTACTATTTCCACAACAGTTTGAAAATTAGTTGGTCAACATTGCCTGTCGCTTGACAACAAGGGCAAAAATTAGGCTACCTTGAGTTGTGCAAGGAATTTCTTATTTTATCCAACTTGATGATATTTCTGTTGTTTCAGCTACAACTGAAGAATCTATATTAAATGAGGAATATTGTTGACTAATTCAGTTTTACTGCTCCCACTATAATATCTTCAATACTTTGGTAGGTGGTGCGAGCATTAGGCTCTTTCATTAGCGTTAATGTGGTAAGCTGGGAGGTGCAGCAAATGAATGTCCACTTTGATGTCCTTAGACCTCTCACCCCCAATTTATCATCATGCCATTTTTACAGCTGTGTCTCCACAGGTTTGACTGGTGCCTGTAGAGAAGATGCATAAAGAGGTCAGCCTCCTGGTTAAACGTCATAAACCAGCTCACATAGCAAAGTAGTCAAAGGTCAATCGTTGTTCTTGACGGTACAGCTGAGATGTGTATGCATTGTGGGAAGGGCTTGGAGCACAGAACGTTCCAAAATGTGTAGAACATTATGTGCCTAAAGATCCTCCGTTTCATACAAGAAGTCAATGTTTAGTAGGGACACACCATTTCCTTAGGTAAGATGTTTTAATGCTGCATTTCTGTTTAGTCTCATAATTGTGTCAGTCCAGGCGGATGTCATCTTTATGCACCCTGAGCTTCAGTTTCTGTCTCTCTGACTCTGTCTTTCCACCACTTACGCCTTTCTTGCCCGCTTATCCCCTCTTTGCTGTGAGTTTTAATTTGACTCTTCCTTTTTCCCTATCTTTGTCTGACACCTTAGGTCTGGTTAGTCTCCACGTTGGAAAGACACACCCTACCTTTCAGCGTGGTGCTCAGTAGTGCTGACAGCTCGCTATTGGCGCTAACTGACAGTGTTGGTAAGAAGACGGCTGGCAGGGTGCTGCAGGCAAGATACGTTATCAGGCTTCAAAGATGCTAGTATTTGCGTATCTTCCATTGGTAGGCTTGGATCCATTGCCAGAAGAGCTATGAAAAAAAAGTTACTTACTGCCCATTATGCCTGTTGGCATGTAGGGCAACAACAAAGGATTTCCACTCTTGTCTGTTTTGGGCCAGTGTCTTTATAGAGCCCCACGTGTGACGTAGGGTCTTCAGCTCTCCCTCCACCGTCCTGCGCCAGGTATTCTTGGGTCGGCCTCTTTTACGTTTGCCATCTGGTGTCCAGTGAAGGGCAGTTTGCCTGATGTTTTCTTCTCTCTACGTATTAGATCCATTTCCATCGCCTTCTCATAATGATGGTAGCCTTTTTGTCATGTTTTAAAAAAAAAAAGAAAAAGAAAAAGTTATTAGTAATTGACTTTCACTTGTGTGACCATAATGTAGTGTTTTTATTCGTTGTCTATGCAGGGTTACCAAGTTCCTTTTTATCACCCCCTACACAAACTGATGACTCGATTATTAAGACCGCACACTTGTGCATGTTTCAAGTTGAGTGGTACTAGCCTTTTTAAGATCCTCCTCTTTATTTGAGTGGGACCAGGCTCGCTGTGACCTATACGGACTGTTGTGACAGCCCTGTCAAAGAGCAGCCTGTTCATGTTTAACCAAGAGGACCAGCTGCATGCCCATTCTATTATAACCCTTTGGAAAGCTCACAGTCCTATTTGCAGTTGGGAAGCGCAGTAAGCAGAGCCACTGATGGACAGAGTTCGTCCATTTCAGTTTACAGTGGCTGCACACCGACCCGACTGTTGCCAAGTTACTGGTAATTTTGTGTCATCTTATTTCTTGAATGCTGTGCATCTTGCATCAGTAATTGCACGAAGGGACATTACTGCCAATAAGTCACTCTGAAATGGGAGGCAAAATAGTCGGCATACATTTACAAATATGCCTAATTCGGGCACAAGGCGGCACAAATACAATTTTGCCTAACGTGGCACAGGCTGGTAGCACCCTCAGATCACCGTCATTGTCCTGATCGACCAGTGCTTTCAGTCTGACTGGCAGTCCTTAGGAGAACCAGCCAAACAGCCTTCCATTCACTTAAACACCCAGCCAGATAGCGCCCAGAAAGGCAGCTAGTTAGTGGTCTGTTGCTGGGGCGGACATGGCACAACTCTTTAGCAAAATCATCTCCCAAGCCCCAAACACAGCTGTGTTTATTCAGTGCAAGATACCACAGCTACAGAATGTCAGGACGAAGGTGCCTTGACAGATCTAGAGTCCCAAAATTAAAAGCAAGTAGTGCCATATTAATGAGTTGTGATTATTAGTAAAGAATACTGTCATTAGGATGCATCGGTCATGTTTACGTTTGTAAATTTTAAACCCAGACTAAAAATAATTATTTTCTGCCTGTGAACACTCTGGCAAAAATAACAGTGGCCTAGTAAATATGGTGTAGATGGGTTCAGTTCAAGCAGGGAAGTAGCCTTTTCTTTTATTTAGGAGGAAGCAACATTTATTCGTAGTTGGACAGTGGAAGTGTTGTCATATAGATCACAGTGATTCTTCATGCTTACATAAGAATGTTCTAAGGAGTCCTGTGTCATTTCTGTGGAAAATTATGAAATCACCCAGTAGTACCTTTTTCATAGGACGTGGGTTTGTTGTGGTTGTAGCTCTCCTTTCCATTTTAAGATGTCATTTTAGGCATATTTTTATTAGATCAGGGTCATCTCTCTCTCGCTCTCTCTCTCTCTCTCTCTCCCTCTCTCTTTCTCTTTCTGTGTGCCCAGTGTTGAAGTATCTGGAACATGCATAACTAATCAGCTGAAACTGCATATTATGTTCTCAGTTTTGATCAGCTGAAACCTCATGTTAACCATCCAGAGAGAGGAGCTAGAGACAGACCCCCTACTTCCTACACACACTAAATACATAGATAAATGCTTTGAAACCATCAGTTACATTCAGGTTCACCGAACAGCAGAGAGAATTCCGACTATATGTACACACAATATCTGAAGTGTAGCAGAAATCGGGTCTCGTGATTCCATATTGCTGTAATGGCCGTAACAAATCCCTAACCCTCTATTAAAGGTCCCATGACATGGTGCTCTTTGGATGCTTTTATATAGACCTTAGTGGTCCCCTAATTCTGTATCTGAAGTCTCTTTCCCAAAATTCAGCCTTGGTGCAGAATTACAGCCACTAGAGCCAGTCCCACAATGAGCTTTCCTTAGGATGTGCCATTTCTGTGTCTTTAGCTATTGAGGAGGAGAGGGAGGGGGGGGGGCAAGGTGGAGGGTGGGGTGTGGCCTTGACCAACTGCAACTCTGCTCATTTGAAAGCCATGATGTCTCTCTCTCATGGGTGGGCCAAATTCTCTGGGCGGGCAAAGCAGAGAAAGGGGAGGTAACCTTCCTCCTTATGACCTCATAAGGAGAAGATTCCAGATCGGCCCATCTGAGCTTTCATTTTCTCAAAGGCAGAGCAGGATACCCAGGGCTCGGTTTACACCTATCACCATTTCTAGCCACTGGGGGACCATAGGCAGGCTGAGGGAACTCATATTAATGTTAAAAAACCTCAAAGTGAAATTTCAGGCCATGGGACCTTTTAAGCACACATTTTTTGTCCCTGACAGTGAAACAAATTGCTTAGTTACTTGTAGTGCATATCACATTACAAATTTACTCTACAGGCTCTTGGAGATCTCTCTATCTTTCAGACTACTTATACCCCCTGTGTGGAGTATTGCTGTCTGTTGGGTAATTTTTTTTTTTCTACAAAATGACTCAAAACGTTCTGATTTCGTAAGAGAGATTGAGGTTTTACTCCACTAGCCCACAAGCCTTTAGGCCTTGGCAACATAAAGAGTGGCTCTAGATATCTGTAGTAATTCATCATCAGTTCTGCCCTATTATGAGTCACTCGTGTGTTCCAACCCAATTTCTGGAAAATGCACGGCTAGATTATGCCAACAGAGCCAGGAGATAAAGCTAGCTAGGTTGTAGTTCGGGGGCTGTGAGGTAGACTTGGCTAGCCTTGCAGAGGTTGGATTAAGACCGCGCACAATAAAGACATTAAAGGATTAACATGAGTTTAATGGAGATGATATGGATAGATGCAGAGATGACCTTCAGATAAACTGATTGGTGGCTGGACAGGTGTGCAAACGGCACAGGGGTAACTGAGTGGAGTCAATGGGTGGATGGAATATATGAATGGCTATATTGGTAAAACAAAAAAGCTGTATACATACCACGGATGCTACAATTAGGCCTGTAACAATTATTACATAATTATCAGTTTTTTTTACATAATCGTGGTTTCTTTTTTTAACCATTCGCTAAGGGGTATGACTGTTGATGGTAATTGTTGATTTTGTTTAGATATGCCAAATTGTAATTATATACTGGAAGTAATGATTGGTCAGACTGTTGAGCTAATCTGCCTGACAAACTCGCTGATTAAATAACTATCGCCACCCTTCACCTTTTTTTGTTTTTGGAGGACTACATATTTTTATTATTATTTCTATTGCTGGCACTCGACCCCTATACACGTTAATAGCAACAACAATGACAAGGGGGGGAGGGATACAGTTAGAAAAAATGTTGTGTGATAATAAAGAGGCGTAGTTTACATAATAGGCTGTGCACTTGTGTTATTATATTATCTGGTTCACATAAAAGTGACCTAACCAAAAGATTTGTTGTAAAATTAATAAATAAATAAATATTTTTCAATTTGACTGAAAGAGACAATTATATTGTTAATCGCAATTACTTCTGAGACAATGAATTGTACAGCAACATTAAGAATTGTTCCGTGAAAGGGTCTACTCCTCTCCGTAGCCTGCGGCAGAGTCACGTAGAGTAGTCGAGTTAAAACCCTGCAGACCACTGATTGGTCAGAGGGGATCGTCACTAGTGTAACACGGGACGTCCTGCACAAATTATATAGCCAGATTAATTAAGTAGCCAAGCTACCGTCAATAGCGACGTGCAGACATTCCTCTGTTTAGTCGCCAGTGGAAAGGATTCAGCGAGTGTCATGTTGAAGACAATGTCATGGCAGTTTCACGAGGCGTCGCTATGGCGATCAGCTGAAGAATCCCTCCGACAGTGATTTGTCCGCAGTGGAAAAAGAGAAAAGAGATGGTACCAAAAACTAGCGAGTGGAGTCGTGCAGAGCCGTACCATACAGTGGGAACACAACATTGGTCAAGCGTCTAAAACCAGAGACAAGTCTTTCAGATGCAAACGGCCCTCCGACTGAGGCTAGAGTCAAAATGGATGGAAGACGATGATGAGATCAGTGCTTCCTGACCACCACTGCTCCATGTCATATGATTATATAGTGACCACTGAATGATTCTACCTAAACATTTTGTCATCCGAAAGAGAGGACTCCTCTCCACTGCAGCCCCAACCCCCACCTTCACACTCCTCAGGTATGTGAGTACAGCTGCCTCCTATCTCTTTACTCAAGAGTTATGCTCCAGTGCGTGTTACGGCTTGTCCTTTCCTACACTAGCATCCTTCCCACTATTCCCCAAAAATGCATATACACAGCAAGCAACACATGCCCTCCAAGCACCATTTACTAGGGCTGGGTACCGAATTTAGATACTTTTAGGCCCTGACAGAAGAGCCTCCATAGTACTATCGAGTATCTAAAAATGCCTCGTCATTCAAGACAAAATTTCAATACCTGGAGTAATACTCATCAGCGTCAGTGAGCCAATAAGCATGCAGCGTGCTTGTACCAAGATCTACTAATGCTTGTGATTAGCTGTCTAACATTACACGTCGTAGAGGCACGCAGGAGAGACACTACCTTATGCACAGGGAAAACAAGATTTGTGCTGTAATATTGTAATTTGTTTTAAAAATGGATTTTATGAAATGGGTATCGAAAAAAGTATTGTTCAGGAACCGGTATCGAATGTGCTGTGCCAGCACTTGTATTGGTGTTGAACATTTTTGAACGATTCCCAGCCCTACCATTTACACACACACACACACACACGCACCATTTACTAAAGGTGTATTGTAATTTGCTCAGCGAAGAGTTGTGGACCTATTGCCATGTGGCCTTTTATAACCTGCTGCTTGTGCAACCTGAGCTTAGAGCGTGTGTGCGTGTGTCAGCTTCAGATCCTCAGGTCTGCCTTTTTGAAACAGCTGCTTAAAGAGCCTTGAATACCTCAGGAGGTCAAAGGACACAGTTGCTTAAGAACAGTGGGTTGGAGCCAAAAATGGATTGCGCTCGGCTCGTCTCCTTATTCTGCCGTGTCATGAGAATTAGCAAGGCTTCATTGTTTGCGATCTCAGGTTGAGATGTGACCAGTTGGGGTTAAAGCAAAACACTGTTTTCCAGAGTTTAAAGTGATGGTTCGGAGTAATTTCACCCTAGGGTCCTTTGCACCATGACCTCGAGCCAAACAACCCCCCAGAATTGTTTTCACCTGGGTCTAACATTGGGAGAGTTAGTGTAGAGTAGCGTTATCAGCTGAATAGCTTATTAGCGCAGGGGCTAATGGACCCACGTTTGTATCTCGTAAATTACCCCACTAATAATGCCCGAAATGATACCAAACTTCTACACTAGTACAAATAGGTTATGTACTCATAAAATTATGGATTGGAAAGTTTGTAGATACACCAGAAGTTTATGAACACTTGCCTGCTCTCTTCTGCTCTCTGCTGCTGCTGCTACCTGCTGTCGAGTGCTTAGGGCCGTCTATAAATTACTACACCGAAAAGAGATGCAACAAAAATATTTATTCATTTAATGATTAAATAAGGTAATGTCTCCAAACTTACCTCAGTTATTACTTGTCTCCTGCTAGTTATACTACAGCACTTACTTACTTAAAAAAACTTAAAAAAAAAAAAAAGTTAAATTAAATATTTTTGTTGCATCTCTTTTCGGTGTTGTAATTTGTAGACGTCCCTAAGCACTCGTCTTACTGCAGCAACAACAGCAGAGAGCAGAAGCCAACAGGCAAGTGTTATTTACATAAACTTCTGGTGTACTTACAAAATTTCCAATCCATCGTTTTATGAGTGCATAACCTATTTGTACTACAGTAGACCTTTGGTATCATTTCGGGCATTATTAGTGGGGTCATTTACGAGATACAAACCTGGGTCCATTAGCCCCTGCGCTAATAAGCTATTCAGCTGATAACGCTAACTTTCCCAATGTTAGACCCAGGTGAAAAAAGCTTCTTGGGGGGTGTTTGGCTCATGGTGGTGAGGTCATGGTGCAAAGGACCCTAGGGTGAAATTACTCCGAACCATCACTTTAACTAGATGACATTACTTACTAGCGTGTAAGGGACATTAGGCGTTATAGAACCTGTTTCAGTTACTCCAATACTTCATCTCTACAATGTTTCTAAGGCCACGTCCACACGTACCAAAAACCATCTCTTCCCTGGCATCGTTCCAAGAAAGTTAGTGTCCAAATGGATGCATTTGTCAATGACTCCACACGCTACTGCATATGCCAGGCCTATAAGGTGGTGCTCTGTTACAGAAATTCACCAAAAACGGAAAAGAAGAGGCGGAGCATGCAGTACAGTAGAAGAAGAAACCAAACACAAGCTAGCTAGCTATATGCTACCTTCGACGCTACAGTGCCGTGTGGCGATGACATCGTCGATACGCAAGTATGCGGCTTCTGCGTTTTCGACTTTTTTTCAACCTGGGACCAGGTTTTTTTTTTTTATTAAAAAGCGCATCTTTAGGCAGTGCGTTCACAGGATTCGTTTGGACAATCGGCCGAAAGCGTTTCCGTGTGGACGGCCCCTAAATCTTTAGTTTCCTGTTCTCCTTTTTTTTTTTTTTTTTTTTTTCCCCAGACAGGCAGTGTGTTTTTGTGTGACACTTGACAGGCTTATATCTGGAACATCAACAGTTTACGTGGTAAAACCTGGTTTCATCCGCTGCTTGTTTTGCTTGGAGATGTGTGGAGGAAGTGCAAAGGCGTTCCATATTCCAACTCCAACAAAAGCATAAAAACACAGGACTGTTTTTATATTTCATACTGCTTCCAACGTCTCCACTGTCAAGCTTGTTTACTACCCATCCTTCCTCCTCCTCTTTCTTTTTACCTTTACTGTTCTGGGATTCTAGTAGTCCAACATGACCAGCTTGTTCAAGACAAAGGTGTTTGTAGTTTCTGTCTCTCTATACAGTAATTCTCTCCGTAACGTAACTAACTATAGTCTACATATCGGCCGACCTGCTACACAGACACATTTAAACGAATAGGAATCCTTTCCAATAGACTGGATTCTGGACATTTCCAGAGGTTATACTATATTCTTTTGACTTTTAAGTAAAGGAAACACCACTTGTGTCACACAGTCAGGTTACATGCCATAGCTGGGATGGAGCTGAATCTGACAACCATGGCCCAAAACAACAGTTTTCAACATTTTCAAGGCTGCTGAATATTAGTATCTAATCTACACTCACATCCTAGCTAGCGTACTCAACACACACACACACACACACACACACAGACACACAGACACACAGAGAAAATCACATCTATCTCTCTTTGCTCTTTTGTTGACATCTTGGCCTAACCTTTCTCAACTTTACCTTACAGCCTGAGGGCTCAAGCTAACTTTTTCACAAAAGCATTTAGCAACCATGTATGGAGACACTGTAACTAAAATGTGGGTCGCGGACCCATTTTGGGAAAGGTTGTGTCAGTAAATAATTAAATAAATAATACTTAATGTGCATCTGATTTCGGACAGTCTTTTATTTTGAAAAGAATATTTCTGACGCGCAGCAGTCCAGCGCCGGAGCGCTCACGTTCACTTAAAGTTTATGTTGATGTTCGGAGGCAAGATGGCGATGGCGTACATTGAGGATAAAAAGGGACAACTCCCCCTCAGGACGTTCTATATCAAAAAGACAATAAAGGAACAATATATTGTAAAGTAACTGGTAACCGTTTGACATGTTGAAGTGTCTATTTAGCATTGGCTTGACTTGATCAGTAACACAATTTGCTGAATCTCCATATATTGGACAGTCTATCAATGGGTCGGTCTTTCAGTCTATTGATCTATTTTACTGTGTGTCTTACTGGCTAGTTATGTCCTGTATCAGCTTGTTTTTTTTTTTCTGTGGCCATTGGTCTAGATGTTTCTACGTGTATGACAGCCCTGGGTTTGCAGCAATTCTCAGTTGGAAAAACAAATTGCAGTCTGGTCGTGTGTGTGTGTGTTTATAGTACAGTGTCTGTGTGTGTGCTGAAAGCGCGCAAAGTGGACAACCATACCCTGAGAGAATCAGTGTGTGCGTGCGTGTGTCAGAGATGAGAACAGGATTGTGTGCGAGTTTGTGAGCGAGGGAGAAACAGGCTGCCTCGCTGCTTTTTCTGGGGCAGGCAGCCAGGCAGCAGGGAGGGATAATAACAGAAGCTGTTACATTCTTGTGGTTTCTCTGATTTCAGCATGAGGCAAGGGGCTGGCTCTGGCTGTCTCTCTCTCTCTCTCTCTCTCTCTCTCTCTCTCTCTCTCTCTCTGCCTCTATGCCAGCATGGAAGCTCCTAGCAAGAGGACAATACATGACATTTCCTGGGACACTTTAATCTATGACGCATTAATTACAGGACTATGAATCTGTGCATGTTTGAGCACCTCTTGGTCAAGCATTAACCTAGCAACTGAATAAGACTGGCTAAGCTATTACTGTGAGCAGTGGCAACAATTTTACTTTATAGTTTGTTAGGTCTCTTCTACGGGCCATTGTAAGGCCAATTTTAGATGCTTGCAGTTGAAGACTGGCACTTATTTAGTGTGTGTGTGTGTGTGCATATCTTGGTATATGATGGTCGCGTTTCAATACAATTGCAGTGCATTGATTTTCAGAGGAGTTGTTAAATTTTCATAGCTACACGAGTGTAACAAAAGCACCTTCATTCATTGATCAACTCCAGCATCAATACAATTCTAGAAACACTTAGCTGTGTGTGCTGGTTGGAAATGAATGGGATGCTATTGTGCCTGTGTTCAATAGGAGCAAGGTGACCTAACAAAAGCATTTAGAGGGATTTTAGATTACTAGTGCAGTGCCCGTTCACAAAATGCCTGTTTGTAGCTTTTGCGGCGATATTGTAGGGTTGACAATTGGTGCTTTCACAAAATATTTACACAATGAAGTGTTTGATAACATAATTCATCAGTAATGTGGATAAAATGACTAAGTGGGTAACGGCAAATAATAGAACTGCTAGAACATTCCGGTAAGAAAAATAACTGACTTTGCTGTAATGTTGCCTTTAAAACCAGGAAAAGACAATTATGCCATATTACGATATCCAAAATGTAAGACTATGTCAAGCCTCATGTATCAATATAATAGCGATATATTGCCCAGCCCTAATTACATTTTTAATAAAAACAGTAGCTAAAAGACATGCATATAAACAGTGCACTTATAAATGTTACTCCACCAACATCACAACATCAATTCATTCAACCTTTATTTATTCTCGAGAGATCATTGAGGGGCGGCCCTTATTTGCAGTGACATTGAGTCAATTACAAAGACCATAACCCAAACAACAACACAGAAAAGAGTCAGGCAAAGTCAGTGTGCTGTGTTTCTCGTGCTTGGTGGCTCTCAGTGCCTGCTCACATTTCTATTCTCTACAGCATTACTAGTATTCCACTATATAACAGCATTACTCTGAAGTTGAATCTGTTTCATTGGTTCATTTAAGCCCTCACTTAGGTCTGGGGTTTCACTAATCTTCTTTTGTAAAATCAGATTAATGCAGAACAGGCTAAATCATGCACTGTTTAAACCATGTTTTTGAAACTCTGTTTGAGGTTGTTGTATACCAGGTCAATTATGCACACGAAATGCCATCTGTTTGGTAACGCCACCACAAATACATAACCTGTACTGGCCTACATACGTAACCTTATAATCTCGCATTGCCAGACCTATCTCCATAGCGCTGTGGAGTAAGGTCTGGCTACACCGTTAGATACATTCTAGCATAGGAGGAGAAAAAAAGAACTTTCTGTGTTGTTTTGCATTTCTTAACACTGATCACAATCCTCTCGCTAAGCTCCGGACGCAGCGACGGTGACTCTGCAAAATGGTTTCGGGAAGGAACTTGTTTTGGTGGGACATTTGCAGCCTGCAGAAGAAAGCGCCAAATACAATAATACATGAAGTTAACTGTTCACACATTACGTGAGCTGTTTAAAGGTCCCATGGCAGGGCTCCAGACTAACTTTTTGCCTTGGTTGCACTGGTGCACCTAACATTTTTATTTAGGTATATACAGAGTGATGGCTGACTCATTATGAATGGGTCCAGCACGGGTCGAATGCGCTTTGGCGGGTCAGCGGCGTTACACCCGACTTGTGTAGGCTATGAAATGTCCGTATTGTCACTGCGCTGCATTTTTATGAACTATGATCCAGCAGGCTCCGTATTACTAAACGAACTGAAGTTAGTTGCATTTAATAACTTCTGATGTGTTTTTCGCCGTGGCGGCCGCAATAACTGAGAGTTACCAGCGGAAACACTGGTACCAATACAGGTTTCCCTCTCATACTTAACAATATACAGCTGTGTTAATAACAGTTAAAACTGTAGACAAATGTAAGCAGTTTGGACCGGCGGCGCTGTCTCTCTCCATGTTGCAGGTGAACCGGCCGGTGTGTGAGTGAATGGGGGCGGGGCTGCGCGGAGGAGAGATCCAAACACAGGCACGGCTTTCCAGAAGGAATGGGTCATGTAACGCAACATTAAACCACATCGATGTAAACGACATCGCTTCGTTAGTGGAGAGGCAGTGGATGCGAGGACGTTAGGTGCACCGGTGCGACCTAGGAAAAATCTTGGTCGCACTCTAGAGCCCTGCATGGCATGACAATTTCACTTTATGAGGATTTTTAACATTAATATGAGTTCCCCCAGCCTGCCTATGGTCCCCCAGTGGCTAGAAATGGTGATAGGTGTAAACCGAGCCCTGGGTATCCTGCTCTGCCTTTGAGAAAATGAAAGCTCAGATGGGCCGATCTGGAATCTTCTCCTTATGAGGTCATAAGGAGCAAGGTTACCTCCCCTTTCTCTGCTTTGGCCGCCCAGAGAATTTGGCCCACTCATGAGAGAGAGAGAGACATCATGGCTTGAAAACGAGCAAAGCATGGCAGTTGGTCAAGGCCACACCCCCACCCTCCACCTTGCCCCCCCCTCTCCTGCTCAATAGTTACAAACACAGAAATGGCACATCCTAAGGAAAGCTCATTGTGGGACTGGCTCTAGTGGCTGTAATTCTGCACCAAGGCTGAATTTCAGGAAAGAGACTTCAGATACAGTATTAGGGGACCACTAAGGCCTATATAAAAGCATCCAAAGAGCATGTCAAGGGGACCTTTTAAAGCAACACTAAAGAACTTTTCCCCCTTAGGTCCCCCCTACAGGTTGGAAGCGGAATTGTCATTTACATCACATTGTCCAGTTCATTCAAACTACAGATCCGCTACCCGATCTGGCAAACTTGCATAATGTAATGTAATGGACAATTCTACTTCCAACCTGTAGGGAGTAAAGGTACTTTATTTGTCACATACACGTACATGTAGCGAAATTCATTCTCTGCATTTAACCCATCCCTCAAGGGAGCAGTGGGCAGCCAATGACGGCGCCTGGGGACCAACTCCAGATCTGAGCCAGTGCCTTGATCAAGGGCACTGGCTGGAGAACCTAGTACATGTTTTTGATGGTGGGGGAAACCGGAGCACCCGGAGGAAACCCACGCAAACATGGGGAGAACATGCAAACTCCACACAGAAAGGCCCCGGAACGACCTGGATTTGAACACAGAACCTTCTTGCTGTGAGGCCACAGTGCTAACCATTGGGCCACCATGCTGCATTGGGCCACCATGGTACCGAAGCGGGAAAAGTGCTTTGGTGTGGCTTTAAATTAGCTGGATACATGGTTAAACATCATTTGCTCTTACCAGTGTATCGCCGTGTGTACTCCGTCCACAGCTATCCCCTACCCAATCGGTCCCAAAATGTCCCCGTTAGAGAGTGAATGCCATAAACTCATTCTTTGTAAATCTTTACAATCATTACCCGAAAAAACCAAGCGGGGCCTGCCTTGTTGCACGGTTGTTGTTTCCCTTAGCAAAGAGATTTTTATAAACGACAACACATGGTGAGCGGACGTCCTGCATGTGAGCCACGCGCCGGATATCAGGCTTTATCCTTAAAGATACTTCCGCTGATCCAGACCAGCAACCTTATAAACGCTACAAAGAACATGTAGTCTATGCACATTACCAGTGCAATTTTAACCATGCTAAATGCTACAGAATACATCAACTCTTAATAACAGTTGCTAAAATTTTCCATCCTTTCCATGGCTAATGAAACGGTTTTGATAATCCATTTGTACATAATGTAAATATACTCGTTTGATGTATGTTTTGACCATGTATACAACAAAGACATTGCTAATATTGATATTAGCTTTTTGGAAACCACCGCACTATCGTCTGTACTAACAGCAATACATGAGCACGTCCCTTGGCATTTTGTAGAAAGAAAACCGTGGCCTTGGAAGGGATTAATCCAGACACCAATTTCTGCCTTCATACCTCAGGACATGCAAAAAAAAAAAAAAAAAAGCAACTAATTGCTGTCTCAGTATTTTTTCACCAAGAGCTAACCTTATTTTCTACAGCGTGGAAACATTGTACAGGCAGTGAGGTGATTGTCAGGTGGGCCCACGCTTTCCTGTTTTGGCCCTGTTTACCAACCACAATGTGTTCCACCCACCTCCATCTCTTCATCTTAACCCTTTTCATACAACCAGCGGTACAGAGACATCCTAACACCTCTCCCACACACATGCGCCTTGTTACATGAGCTCTATAATACAGTCAATCAAACAGTTTAATCATCAACTCTTGAAATCACTCTCCTCCTCTCTGTTGAATTTCCTTGTGTTACAGCAGGGCCTGCCAGTTTGCAGTTAAATGTATTGATTTTATATTAAGATAATGTATAGGTCCTCTATCTTGAGCATTCACAGTATACTGCTAGCCACACACGGTTTCTCACAACCAAGAAAAACCACCTCCGTTTTTCCCCCCCCCCTAGCTGCAGAAACATTGAAGCTTGTACCGCAGCAGGTCAAAACCATGCTGCTGTCTGACATGTCAATGTGGCACAAAAAGCAACGTGGTAGACAAGACGAACCGTAGCAGTGTTTTTTTTTAAATAAGTCGCAAGCAGACTGCTAAGCAATTGCTGTTGAAGTCATTTTGACTTAAAAAGATTGGGCGATCATCACAAAATATCAGAGAGAGAGAGAGAGAGAGAGAGAGAGAGAGAGAGGGGTATGGCATAGACTAAAACTCACACAGAGCTTCAGGTTTCCTGAATTATGCATGAAGCAGAATCCCTTTCATCAGCAAAGTAGAGCAGACACTGTAGGCCTACAGTATGTCCCATCCGTGGACACACACACACACACACACACTGGCCACAGCAGGTGCAGCTCTGTACAACATGCTAAAGGCAAAAACGGTTTCTCACAGATGTGAACATTTGTGCTTAAGGCACCCAAGCAATTCATTTTCAGATGTTGTAATGTTGTACACGAGTTTGTATGTGAGCATGAGGATATACAGTTAGTGTGAACGAGACAACCGTGTGTTTTAGGAATTGAAGCACTGTCTTTTACTTTTCCACTCATTTGCATATATTTTTACTTTATACTTTTGTGTATCATCATCTTTCATCATCATCATCATCATCATCATGTGATATTGTGTCATTCATCATTTATTCAGTTTGTTAAGTGTCTGTAATAAAAATAGGCCTTTAGATGAGGCTGTATTGTAATTTTTCCCACAGAGACCTTGAGAAGTCGGTGTTAAAATATCAAGCAAATCTCTTTTCAGTGCCTGAGCAAGTGACCTTTTGGAGACGGTACAGCATTGATACTATGGACACATTTCAGTCCAGCTCAGATCAGCTGCAGGAGATGCAGAGTTTCCGGGAAAATGACAGTTGTATTGCCTCTAAAGGATTAGGCTGACGATAAAAGCCTTTTCCTAGTACTCTTTCCTCAACAACCCGCTGCCTATCTCTCATTTGAAATGTCAGCCCCAGTCTAATTCTGTTTCTCAGCAAAGAGCATGGATAGAATATCCAAGGCTTCTTAGAAAAAAAGCTTTGAGTAGTGTGAGGGCTGACAGATAAATAACGAGATGGGCTGATGAGATGAGTTCCGATGGGCTTAGTGAATGACTATCGCGGCCTGAACAGCTATAGCTTCTAAGAATAGGCATACAGGGTTATCCTGAGGATAAGGGTTGCCAGAAATCATGTCTTTTTAATAGGAGGTATTTTTAAATGAAGTTCATCTTGGTCTTGTCACCAGTAACATAGGGTGGCTACAATTTCTCCACACTGTTCCTGTTGCTGTTCTGAGGAGCGTTCAATCAATATTTGTGAACATGAGATATTTTCTCTCAAAGCCAGAAATCACACAAGTCTCAAACTTATGATGTCATCAAGGTATTTTTTATTTATTTTTTTTAAAATACCCATCATTGTCCTGGGTGTTCTCATTGCCACCTATAACCTCTTTCCCATATTTGTTTTTAATTGTTTTAGTTTTAGCACTCTATTTTCTATTTGGGCAGACTGACAGACTGATCTCATAAAGTGGCGTATGTATGGCACGCCAATTCGTATGCCATTTTTTGCGTGTTTATCAACGCCATTCGGCCGCTGTTGACCTACATTACGTGTGAATTTTCGCCGTAGTGAGTAGTATGAAAGGACGGAAGTCCGCGGATGGGTAAAACACAGGACTTTCACCCAGGGAGCCGGGATCGCGTCCTGTGTGTGGCGTTTATCAAACGTTTTTATTTATTTTTAATTTTTTTTAAGCCTTCCCCAATGTTTTGTTCCTAAACCCAACCGTTTGTTTTCCTAAGTGTGTGAAGTTGGTCACCGTTGTGTTTTAGTCATTTTCTTGTGTTACTAAATCTTTTTTTTTTTTTTTTTTTTTTTCGCGATAGTACGGCACGTTCTCGCGATAAGACGCCACGTGGTGTGTATGTTTACATCAGCTCTATACAGCGTAGACATACACGTGGATAGCTCAAAATGCGTACAGATAACACGCCATTTGGCTTTAGGAAAGTGGCGTGTATGTATACGCAAAGTCATGATGCCATGTTGATTTGGGAGAGAGTTGTTCATGTTTGCTAATATTTTTGGAATGTCTTAGATGCTTAGACCATAGGAATAACCCTTTAACACTGAGTGTATTGACTGTACTATTCAAATAATTAGTATGCTGTGTTAGAATAGTGTCATACTTCGTTGGTAAGCAGGTTATTTTATTGTAAGAGCTCTATGAGGGCCTTGGTGCATTCGGGCAAAAGCTAGAGCTGCTTTCACATGCGTCAAAGTGCAAAGCTGCATAATTCCATTCTTATTTTGAATGTTTAGAGTGTTGACGCCTCGACTCAGCAACTGCTGAAGAAAATCCCAGCGCCCTGATGCTCAGACGTTAAACTTTGACCTAGTTTGACAAAGACCACAGAGCAAGCTCGTCGTGTGAAAATCCTTAAAGCTAGAGTACATTATACACTTGCAAAAACTGTATTGAAACATCCGAATTTCAAACTATATATATATATATATATATATATATATATATATATATATATATATATATATATATATATATATATATATATATATAAAAAGATTTCAACATACTTGAGTGTGGAGAATTTTCTAGTAGGTTGCCGGATCACCTAGGTTACTGTAGATATTCACAGATGCACAAACGGTTCGTATTAAGCGTGAACAATTGAGATGCAAAAGAGCCGAGATCAGCTCTCCCCTCGCACACATGAATATATATATGCACTGTGCTTGTGCATATGTTTGCGTCGTTTGTTCTTTTACGGCGTGTGCGGTGTAAAGGGAGCTGTTACACTCCAATGATGAGAGGCTGATTAACTTACTGCTTATTGATCCTGCACTCTGTTAAAGACACACTTGCTGAGAGTGGCGCTTAAAGAATTGATACCGTCCAGATAGATCTTTTATCTGAAGAATAACACCATGTACCGCAGATACAAAGGGAGGGCTAATGAAAGAAGCACTGAACTGTGCGTCGGAGTGGTGAAAGAGGGCAAATGTCAAAGTTAGTTTCTTATTGGTTCATCTTGTATGTACATCCCCTCAACTAGTCACTATACTTGCCCAGAAATGGTCCAAGGTCTAAATACATGTTACTAGAAATAAAGATTTGATGATAACATTATCGTTTCTGTCAGCTGTAGTCCTCAGCCGTGTAGCTGAGTTGTTATGCCGCTAACCTAGCCTATTGCAGCACTTCTCCTGAGCCGGGGGGGTGTGCTTGGTGCGGAACACCTGGCCTCCCTGCTGGTGGGGCAGTAATGTGTAAGGTTGATGTGGATGCAGGTGGAAATTTGCTGCGTGCTCAGAACACGACCCCTGGTAACGTTTAAAGGTGCCATCGCATCGGCAGGAAAAATCAGGGGAATGTGCTGCTTTAATCGTGTGTGTCTGTGTGTGTCTGTGTGTGTCTGTGTGTGTCTGTGTCTGTGTTACTGTCCTACCCCTTTCATGTTTCCAATTTGTGTGTTCAAGTATAGCTTTTTCATTTGAAATTCCTTTCATTTTTTTGCCACTACATTGCAGTGGTGGTAGATAATGGCCTATACGTTTTACATCAATAAATAATACACTCTGACAAGCCCAGATATAATTTTATTCTTTTCCATCTAATCTAATTAGTCCAGGGGAAGTCTTTTTAAGTTACTTTGCTTTTTCTGTTGCTTGTTGAAACTTCAATTAATTAAAGTTGTATAAAATGAAGTTACATAATAAACTGGACCTACAATAACGTGTAGGGCGGCGTAAAGCCTTTAGACATTTTTTAGTGCATAGAATACTAAGCTATTCAAATAGCGTAATAATTGTTGGCATGATTTTTTTAAATCATGTTTTAATACATAAATGAGTCACCGTGAATCCTTAGGAACACCGTCTGCGGATGGCTACCTTAGGGACTACCTTACCTATAGGCCAGTTAGCAGTTGGGATTTATTAGGGGTGTAAGAAAAAATCGATACACTTGAATATTGCAATATTTTATTTTGCAATACTGTATCAATTTTCAAAAAGGCAATATCGATTATTTTTATGTTAAAAAAATATTCATGTAAGACAGTGGTTCACGTTAACGTGTTTAAACCCCCCTACTGCTAGATGGCTTTGCTGGGACACACCACTAGTGTCCTTGCCTAGCAGTGCCTGACTTTTTGCTAGAAGCTAACATTGTAGCTATGGCTGAACTTTGGCCTACTTTAGCACATAAAAATGTGCTCACTAAGAACCTGGGAACTGCAATCCCAAACTGGCAGTTTGATTTTCTGTGTACTGAATTGTTTGCCTAAAGTAAACTTCTTTGACTTTTATGAACACCATGTCTTTTTTTTTTTTTTTTTTTTTTTTTAATATTAGTTTTTCTAAAATTATACTTAAAAAAAAATCCCAATATATCGCCTTACGCACATTATCGAAATTTATTGCAATACATTGAATCGTGACCCATGTATCGTGAGACGTATCGTATCGGCAGATTTATATTTGCTAATAATATTTTGGATTCATATTCATACTTTTTTATTTATTTTTTTATTTTTTAACAATAATTTGGAGGCCCCCCCTGCCTTGACTCTTGAGGAGGACCTCCTAAGGGTCCGGGACCCCCTGTTGAAGATCCCTGATCTAGAAAGTGCCGTGTCTTCATTAAAGCTGTCCCCTGTGCTGCCCGTGGAGTTGGCTACAGGGTTCTTACCTGTTTGGTAGAATCAAGCTTTGTGACTGATGATTCAGAGAAATTCCAAAGCAGCAGTCTGTGAGCTATTAATTAAATCAATTATTAAACCAGCTGTTTGATTTAATAGTCCAACTGTTGGTTGAATTCTTCCCAGGACTCAACTTGGAACATTAAATGAATCCTTTTGGATGTCAAAGTGGGACGATACATGAAACTGCTGCTGCTGGCCAGAACAACAGGATCTGGTGGTTTATGTCCAGACGGATGTGTGGTAGTACCAGATAAACGTCTAAATATCGCCACAAAATAAATAAAGTTGAATTTATATTCCTTGTTTTTGTTGTGTTTTGTGTTCACAAATTTACGGAGGAGCAGCTATTTGCTTGCAGCATTAGCTGAAAGCAGGAAACCCTAAAAATGTGGGTTTTCTCCATCGCTGCTAGCCAGCCACCACAGTGACATTTGTGCTATATGTAAATTCCAAACTGTGTGTGTGTTTGTGTGTGTGTGTGTGTGTGTTCACTGTGGTTTCTGTGGTGCTTACATCAGTTATGATCATAATGCTGTTGACCTAATCCGACAAGGGTTTTTTTCACAAAGGTTTCAACAGGCCGGCTGTCTTCTTTCTCCGGTGAATATTAAGATTGAAGTGAGGTACATATGCGGAGCACTTAAGTGGAAATATCACATTCCTGGGTGTTTTCATAAGCACACAACATGTTTGGTTTGCGAATGTCTTACTCTGGATCATTTTTGGATCATTTCAAAGAATTATTTGAAACTTTTTAAGAAGACTCTAGTTTCCACAGGCTTTGCCATTCTTTCACTGTGAGCTGAATGTTGTCGTCTTGTCGATTTGAGAACCGCAAAACTGTAAATTCTTTAGTGCAAACCATCTAATGAAATACCCTCAGCCATTTGAGCTATTGTGGATGCCAGGGGCTTATGTTTTTGTGGAAGTCCCATTGCTTAGAAGATTGTGCAGTCGCCTCTCCCCCAACGTGTCCACCTGTAGCTCCATTTGTAACCACTTTCTGTACAGTGGGTAAATCATGAAAATAGTTGGAAAAGTGTGTAAATGTAACTATTGCCACTTCTTAGAATATCCAGAACAGTGTTTTTTACTTGTGTGCATTTCTCCTTTACAAACACCAATTGTTTTGCACCTTTCTTTCTTCCAACATGGAGACAAATAGGCTAGCAATTCAAAAAAACATTCTGCTCTTAAAAACTTTACGACTAAAAGAATGGATGCTATGAAGTAAGGGTGTTATGACCGAAATTAAGTCACAATCTTGAATTTTGAATTAAAAAAATGGAATCGTCGATGCTGCCACGCCCCCATGTCACGTCCGGTTGGCTTGCCTGTAGGCCTGTAGCCTGCTCGAGGTAGTCCATTTCCTGACTGATTCCTGATTCTATCGCCACACACACGCACACAACGGAGCATACACCGATTGCACTCTGCCGGGCACGAATGAGAGAAAAAAAACAGGAGTGAGTCGGCTCATTCTACCGGTTCAGTGACACTACTTGGGTTATTTAACCGGCTCTTCGGTCAGTTTGTCAACACACGTGTTGAGCGAGTCAGTCAACCTCCTCTAACTTAGCTACATAGACCCATCGACAGAACTTTCACTGAAGTCGCCGGTGTGGAAGTATTTTGGATTTCCAGTGAGTTATGTTGACAACGTTCGCATTGTCGCCAAAAAAAGCCACATTTTGCAAGCTCTGCTATGTGGCGTGTACCATATTCTTCCACTAGCAGCACGACTAACGTGGCAGTTAATCTGTGTGGTACTGTGACACCCCTACTACGAAGCTGTGTCAGGGAAAAATAAATATTTGTATGCCTTTTTTTTAATTTGGCTCCTTGGCAGGAAATGCATGTGAGCAAGGTCAAGAGGGAAAGAGAGAGAGAGAGAGAGAGAGGGGGGCAACTCATGAAGAACAGAAAAGGTAGAAAATGGAGACGAAATACTTGTAAAATGCTTGATTATAGGGATGAGGGGACACAACAAGAAGGGGGAAGCAAGGTGATTAGAGAAATTTAGCTAACCAGAAGGTGTAAAGGAGAAGAAAAATGCAAGGAGACGTATAGAGGATCAGATGAGAGTGGAGCATAGTAGAACATAGACGCTAATGAGGGCAAGGGGAGAGGAGAGGAGAGGAGAGGAGAGGTACTGTAGATGTGGATATTGGGATTGTGAGAGGACTGGTGTAAGGGATATATCTAGAGCCGCAACTAACGATTATTTTGATTGTTGATTAATCTGTTTATTTTCTCAGTTTTAATTGAGTAGTTGTTTGGGAAAATGTGGATCAGTGTTTCCCAAAGCCCAACATGACGTCCTCAAATGTCTTGTTTTGTCCACAACTCAAAGATATGCACTTTACTGTCACAGAGGAGTGAAAACAACGATAAAATATTCACATTTAAGAAGCTGGAATCAGAGGAGTTTTTTTTTTTTTTTTTTAAATGACTCCAAGTGATTTTATAGATCATTAAAAATAGTTGCCGATTAATTTAATAGTTATCTTTGCAGCTTTAGATACATGTAGATGAGTGCAGTTAGTGACATTGACCAGAATGAGCTGAAAAGGGGTGTGTGTGTGTGTGTGTGTGTGTGTGTGTGTGTGTGTGTGTGTGTGTGTGTGTGTGTGTGTGTGTGTGTGTGTGTGTGTGTGTGTGTGTGTGTGTGTGTGTGTGTGTGTGTGTGTGTGTGTGTGTGTGTGTGTGTGTGTGTGTGTGTGTGTGTGTGTGTGTGTGTGTGTGTGTGTGTGTTCTCTCGCACAACTATTTTGCAGCGGCCCATGACAATTCTGATTGGTTTAAAGAAATGCCATTAAACCTCCCATCCCCGAATGCTGTGTGGAGTAGCCAGAGCCTCCTTTAGCACGCTTTGGAGGAGGGTCTGGCAAAGCAAGACTACAGGAGGACCAATGTCCATGGACACATTTATTAGACCAAATTATGTGTTTCCATTTGTTATGCTCACGGAAATATTTGCAGCATTCGTGCAACTTTTAGTGTTAACTTCCTCTGAAGGGACATGAAAAGGCATCATGTCAATGTGGAAAAGTGGAATCGACATACATTGTCGTCATGGATCATTAAGCACCAGTGGTGTGTGTGTGTGTGTGTGTGTGTGTGTGTGTGTGTGTGGCTTCTCCCTGGCACTGATGACTATAATTTGCATAATGGCATAAATACAGACAGGAGGAGAGGGAAAAACAAGGGAATAGGAAAGCCGTTATCAGTAGGGTTCCTAATGTTGTGGTCCAGTCCAAATTAGATCTGACACCAGTTGTTTTTTTTAAATCCTCGAATTTCAGAAAATCAGTACACTGGTTGGCTCAAAAATGTGTGTGATTGCACTGGACTGTTTATTCTAAGGCAGCTGTCCTTTAACATCTCTGGTTTTGCCGAGAGACATGCTGCCTTGTCAAACACAGGCGTAACTGATGTTAATGTTATTAGTTCCACCTGTGCTTTTTTTGATATGAAAAAGTTAAAGGTTCTGATGATAACAGTTATCGTTATGGGTAAAAATAAACATGCCGTTCATTTTTCTTACTGCTATATTGCCTCTGATTATGTTTTCACACTTGTTTTCATATGTAATATAAAGTGCATTTCTTTCTTTTAACTAGAGATGTTCGGCTCCGATACTGCCTAAAACGCTGGTATCGGGAAGTACTGGAGTTTATGCACCGATCCGATACCACGTAATAAAGCCCTAAAGAAAATCTACGTTAAAGTAGTTTATTTATGTTCTTTTTCCGTTATAACCGACTGTCAAACTGGAGAATAAAAGAAAGTTGTACGACATTCATTGTTTGTGTTTGTTCATGTTTTACAAAGAGTTTAACCTGAGCCAGATAGACAACAAAGATAGAAATCATATCACATCCATACGGGGATTGTAGTATACAGCTGTTATATCATATCACATTCATACAGGGATAGTAGTATACAGTTGTTAAAACATAATAAAATATATGACCCACTGGTATCGGATCGGTACTCGGTATCGGCCGATACGCAAGTTCAGGTATCGGAATCGGTATCGGGAAGCAAAAAATGGTATCGGACCATCTCGGACCATTTCAGCTTGTTTCTATCACGTTAAAAGTTTTAACGTGATAGAAACAAGCTGAAATAACATATGCTGTAATCCATATTGCCTACCTTTTTAAAAAATAATTGACTTACCTGGTTTGACCCTTGTGGCATTCACTTGGATAATGTTTACTTGTATATTTTACTTGCATCGCCCCTCTGTAAATAAATACCACAGAAAACCTAGTGGATCAACCCGGGTGTAAGCAAAATAAGAATCTTAAGAACTAATAAAGGCAATCCAAGCTTTTAGCTTCACCAGCAAATACATGAACAGTCCCACAAGTTAAGGATATAGGTTTTTTTTATGATAAAGTAAGTAATTGAGAAGGTGGCTCGGTTGGAAAAGTTGTGCTATAGGTAAACGTGACAATTTAAATGAAGAAAAAAGAAACATTTATATCTTTCACTATGGTCTTGTACAAACTGTTCAGAAAAATGCAAATAAGCTCATTGAGACTTTATTTTTTTAATCCATTTTGAGTTGCTAGCATTACAAAACATTATTCTTGAAATTGATAGTAACCTAATACCAGAGCTAGATAATACCATTACTTTAAAAATAAAAAGGCAGCAGCAGTTAACTAACAACTACACAAACAAAACTACATGTAACAAAAATACATGTATAAGAGGACAGACGTCACAATCAGAAGCTGCAGTTTCACACAGGACATACTGACTGGCTGTCTCACTGACACAACTTTCTTGTCTCATTTTGCACATTCGTTGCAAAACGGAAGAAATGCACAAACACAGTTTTCATTGTAAACACACATGGTTTTGTTTCCATTTTATCACAAATGGAGTCCAACTGACAAGTTGTTCCTTTTTGCAGTCAGAAATTGTTGTCAAAGTGACTTTCAGATTTAGTATCAAATAAGACCTGAGGCTTTTTTTATAGCTAGAACGCTAATGTGGGTTGTCTGTGGCTCTTTTGTGTCGTTCCTTCAGCCAATGACAGAAACGTGAATGTTACTGCTTTACTTTGCCCTGTTGTAGCAAGTTATCATTACGTTGAAATGAAAAACAAAGGGCTGTAAGCAGTTAAGAACTTAATTGGACTGTCTAGTTTTTCTAATCAATGCAGGCAGGCAGGCTGACTCAGGCTTTTCATTTATGCTTATAGAGGTGTATTCCATAAGGGTTCAGTGAAGTTCAAGCAGAGGTTTGCAGACGTTTGCAACTCAGAATTGTGATGAATTTGAGACCAAAATGAGAAATGGAAAATCTCTCTCAATAATAATCCGCACAATTGACTTATTTACGCTGGCTCTTTTTAAAACTTGAGCCACGCTTTCTAAACCACTTAAAGGTGCAGTAGGTAAGACTTATAAAACTAACTTTCTGTCATATTTGCTGAAACTGACCCTATGTTCCAGTAGAACTACATGAAGCAGGTCATTTAAAACAAAAAAAAATCCAGCTCCTCTGGCACCACCTACAGCCTGCAGTGCGATTTGCAAAAATCCACAGCTCCCTGTACAGATGCACCAATCACGGCCAGGGGGTGGGTGTGTAACTGAGTGTCAATCACTGCTCATGCACACGCATTCATTCTCCCTTGTGGGGGGAGGGGCTTATTAGACAGTTTGGGGCTTTTAGCGGAAAGGGGGAAGGGACTGAGAATTTGTTGATGTTCAATTTTTTTTTGCCTAAGTCCTGAATCTTCCCAATCCTAACTACAGCACCTTTAATTGATGTGCAGTAATTTAAACTTGAGGCAAGAAGTAGCTCGGAAAGTAGCTCTAATGGACCACTGCAATGCAAGTTCAGAGTTAGAACCCTAATGTCAGTTGTGTTTGGGATATATGGCATATATATTTTGTACACCTTCGGTTTCACAGTGATGGAACTGTGAGGTTGTCCTTCTGCAAAATCCTCATAGCCCACAACCCTTTTTATTGCATCTGACTGCTAGTGTTGGCCTTTGTTGTGCATGTTCTGGTTTGGCTGTAGACCAAGACAAATATTTTGACTGCAACACTGACATAAAAAAAAAAATAATAATAATAAAAAAAAAAAACTCAGACACTTTAGCAATCAGGTTACAAGCTGCACTGTATGACTTTACCATCCGCCAGGGCCACATGCTATCCCTAAAGGAGGTCAGGGGTCATTCACTGCCCACATTCTTCAAGCTACAACTTCCCTGGCACCCCGACCTCCCCCACACAGACACATTTGAAATGCTTTGTTTGAATCTGTCAGTTACACACACACATGCACACACACACACACACACACACACACACACACACACAGACATGAAACAACACTCTGTCTGCTGCTGTTGTTGCCCTACATAAAATAAGTAGAATTAAAGGGATCATGGGGGCGGGGGTGGTCTTATGTGGGAGTGGGAGGAGGATGGTAGGTGGAGGGGGAAAAAAAGGGGGTGCGACACCAAAAAGGATGGCGAGAAGTAGGCGATGTTCCAATGAGTGCGTGCGTAGGGGTCTAAAAAGGGACGGGTAGAAAGGGGAAGTGTGGGTACAAAGGAAAGCCAGAGCTGGAACAGGAAGTCTGTTTTTCTTATTCCAGGCTTGGACCAGATACTGGCCTTCCTAGCTCCTAATACCTCTTTTTGTTTTGAAGACAGAATTACTAAAATATAACATTGGGTCAGGTCAGGTTTGAGTCTGTGTCATGTCATGCCAATGCAGAGATATACAGTACATTATGTGTAATTGTGCGTGTTTCATTTATAAGTTCCTTTTTTAAATATCGTACGCAGAAAGCAAGAAATGTCTTTTAGGGCTTTATAATAAAAACTCAAGAGCAGTCACAAGCTGTCTACACACACACACACACACACACACACACACACACACACACACACACACACACACACACACACAGGCACACATCTGTAATTGACCACCTGTTCGTCTGTGGCCTAGTTTCCGCTTTATGAAACACTGTGGAGCGGTGATGTATCATTCCTTTGGGATTCCTAACAACAATATCGATTGTTTTAAAGCAATACAACAGAAAGGGGACCAACTTTTGAAGAAATTGGGGCTATGAATAGAAATGGATGGGGCTTCATACTCTTGCCACAGCTTGATTTTTTTTCCACTACCCGCTACTTACCCCCTTACTGACACGCCGCTGGTCTGGAAGGGAGACTCAGTGAATAGCAATGGCAGACTGGGAGAAACCTGGTGGGACCCCAGCATTGCTGGCGAGGCTTTAAACCAACAGCAAAGGGTGTCAGACAGCAGAGTCTGTACAAAATCGAGGTAGTTGACCATAACCCGGTTACTGTGACTCCATCATCCATGAATCGCACCCCATAATCGAACTGGGAGAGGACGTTGGCTGTTGTGTAGGGCTGTCACCTCTTAGTCGATTAGTCGACTAATCGGTCGTTTTGGTCTTAGTCGACTAAGATTTCTTTAGTCGATTAGTCATTTTTTATGCTTATTCATGCTTAATTACTTATTTCAAAGAAACTTCTGAGCACATTTATGGTAAACACAAGATTTAAAGAGGTGCTTTTGCAGGATTAATTGTGGAGAAACTCAGTTTTACAGATGGTTAATTAACTACATCTATATTGTGCTTTTCTAGTCTTAACCACCTCTCAAAGCGCACAGCTCTGTCAATTAAATCAACTAATCGATTAGTCGACAGAATCGTTAAAGTGTTAGTCGACTAAGAATTTCTTTAGTCAAGGACCGCAATACTGTTGTGTAACGTTAACTAAAATAAGAATTATGGGGAGAATCCTAGTTCAGCAGGTAATGTTCAGATAACTTTCATTGGTGGGTTTCTGTGTTTGTGCATGCAAGTATGTATTGTGATTCAGTGGAGCTATTCACAACCTGATTTTGATGTTTGGTCACATGTGGGTCTCCGTTTGTATGTACGTGCGTGTTAATGTGTATTCCTGTGTACAGACGGGAAGGCTCCAGGACCGTCTGTGTTTGTAATAAGCTAAGAGAGCCAGAGGAGCCCACCACTGAGGGAAGCTTTAGGGTCAAGGCACACGCACACACCCATACACACGCACACACACTCCTGGCTGTTTGTAAGCTCTGCTGACTACAGGAAGCAATAATGGTAGCGTGCTTCCGGAGTTCCGGAGGCTTATCTCAGGGGAGGGTGGCTGCCCTGTCCAGCTTAGCAGTGCAAAACTGAAAATAAACACAGCGGAGCAGAAAATGATAGAACGTAAAGTATACAATAGAGAAAAATATCCTAGTAGAAGAGAACTGAAAATGACACAATGGGAACAAAATACAGCAAAACAGTATAAATGAGAAAACAATGATGTTATGATGTAGAAAGAGCTGAGCAAACATTACATTGCACTAAAGCAGCAGACTATAGATGAGGAACAAATAATAGTCCTATACCTCAACGTTGGCTTGTAGATGTGTACACTGATACTTATTATTTATTTTTTTACCTTTTTTTAATTATTCAGGGAAGGTTCACTGAGAGGCAGCCTCTCTTTTGCAGGAACTCCCTGATCACATTCACACAGTTCCACAGTCTGATCTGCTGGCCACTGAGCAGCTCCACTGGAGTGGTTAGGGGTTAAGGGCCTTGCTCAAGGGCAACCTCAGTGGTGGTAATGAGGTAATGCTCTTTCACTTTCCCCCACCCGGATATTTTTTATCCTGTCGGTCTGGGGATTGAACCGACGACCTCCCGGTCACAAGCTCGCTTCTCTAACCTTTAGGCCACCACTGCCCCAAAGTTGAGTTTGCTGCCGGCTTACGATCTATCTTATGTACCGTATATCTTACAGAAAACCTTGGCAACATTGTGAAAATATTCGCCATTAGTGCTTTCAAACGCTGCTTATATCCAGGATTTTGTTTTGGAATTCAGATCATTTAAAGTCCCATACAGAGGTGTTATTGGGGGCGCGATTGTGAGGTCCAGTACTGCGTGCGGTCTTTGAATTGTCTTCAGCTGGATGGCAGAAAAATGTTAGGACAGGAAGAGAGCAGGGAAGGCAAGGCAGCCTGTGTCCATGTGTCAGACATCATCTGTGTATCCTGTAGCTGTTCCACAGTGGGAGCCGGTGATAGAAGAGCCCTCCCTCCCTCCCTCCCTCCGGCCTCCCTCCCTCCCTCCCTCCGGCCTCCCTCCCTTCCTTCCTTACTTTTTTCTTTCTGCATGACTTCAGTTCAGTCCAATTTTATTCATATAGCACATTTTAAAAACAACCATAGTTGACCAAAGTGCTTAACAAGCTCAAATAAACCCAAAATGATAATATACACAAACAATACACAATATAAAATAAGGACAAGGTGTCAAAGCTCAACTTGAATTGAAAGCCAACGAATAGTAGTGGGTCTTAAACAAGGACTTGTTCTCACTCCTCATTTCCGCCAACGGCGGAACGTCTGCGGATCGGCTCCGCTGCGTGTCGGCTCCGTACTCCGTCGTCCTTCAATACCCACCAGCTCCACATTTGTTGCGCAACGGCCGCGGCCGTGACTGACAGCTGAAGTCACAGGGACCCACGAGATCTCGCAAATTCCAGTACGATCGCGCGACATAACAGGATGTAGTTTCTGTAAACGGAACCACAAAAAAACCAACAACAGTTGCCGTTTCCATCCGTTATGACCTTTTTTCAAGGTTTCTATGATGCGCCGTGAGCACGGTGTATTTTATTTTTGAAAATGAACCGGATGTTTTATTTTGTTTCTGTGCTCGATGTTTCCTGTCCCGCGCTGTCTGCCGCGTGCTGAATCGCTGCGGAGCTCTCCGGCGTCCGGCAAAAACAGAAGCTGTGGGTACCTGCTCCGGAGGGCTGCGGATCGCCGGAGCTGGGGCGCAGTTGGAACGCAGCCGCTCCTCAGTCAGTGGAAATACACACATCAACTTTAATGGGAACCTATTTACCCTGCCGCCGTTCCGGAGCAGATCCGCAGACGTTCCGCAGTTGGTGGAAATTAGCAGTAATATGAATAGGTAAAATATTCCAGAGGCACTCAGTCACCATTTTTTATTTTATTTTTTTTCACCTGGATCTGATAGGAAGAGCTCTGTGCTTTGAGACTTGATCTCTGCGCTCCTCTCCGCTTGACTCGCTGGTCCATTCGCTCGGTTTTCCAGGCTGAGGTTGTCGCGGCTGGCATCATTGTGCATGTGCAGATTGCCTGTGTGCTTGCATGCATTTGTGGCTGTGCGTGTGCGTGCGTGTGTGTGTGGTTCTGTTGGCAGTCCGACAACTTGACTCACCAGGATGACCTACAGCATGACTATCAACACGCCTGGTTGTTTATTACCTGCTAGGTGTCACCACTTCCTGTAATGCCACTCAGTAGCATCTCTTCGTGTGGAGCCTCTCTGCCGGATAAATGCCGGCATCTTTCAAACTCCACGCCCCCGGTTTGTTACGCAGGCCAGGGCTTTTCCCAGGAAATTGTTAGCGCAGGTGGTAAAGCACTGAGTAAGTCCCGAGCTGACTCAGACGGATTCGTCCCGTGTTGTGGTCAGTTCAGTTACCAAATGACAACATCAGCTATCATCTCAATCATCAGCTATCTGTGATGTGTGATGTAACACCTCTGCTCTTTTCCTGTGAAGGCTAGTACTAGATTCCATAACAGTGTGAGACTTTCTTCTGACGTTAGTGGGGGGAGGAGTTAATTTCAGGAGAGATGCGGCAGTGTGTGTGTAAACACGGGGAAAAAAAACGCAAGCACAAACTGAGATTACTTTTTGATATAGAGCCACAGGTGACATGATAGAACAGTTTTCAGAAGCTAAGAAGTATTCCCCTTTGTCCTACAACTTATCTTGATTTTAAAGATATGTTAATAACACGTTCATGTTGAACAATTGTGAATATTCATCTTACAGAGATCTTTTCTAAGATACACAAATATCCATGATGGATGTCCCGTGTTTCCCTCCCATCATATGACCCTGCTTCAGAAGTGTAGGACAGTTTCTGTACTGTACTGTGCTTGAGATTCCCCCTTCGTATTTAGCTTTGTGAGAATAACTGGCTTAAGATGCAATCACGCAACATATACAATACACTGTTTACTGTGCTTATCCAAACCAGGTGTTAAAGGTGTAAAGTGAAGCTTGAGTATCTGGAGGTGACAAGGCGGCGGGCTGTTAGCGGCGGCATCAACTATACATTTGTATGTGCGTTTGTGCGTTCAGTGTGCACACCATCTGCCAGTGGCCGTTGGGGTTTGTGCTGATGTGTAGTGACATGCAGCTCAGACACACAGAGGGCCCTCCATATATGCCATACACACACACACACACACACACACACACACACACACACACACACACACACACACACACACACACACAGAGCCATCGTTACAAATACAGCAGCTCTTGATGACGGGGCCATGACCCTTGTGGGGTTATTATGTCTCCTGTCAAGACCGATCACCAAAGGGTAAAAACAAAAACAAGAGGCAGACCGGAAGGGCACAAATCCCACTGCAATGGCATATGTTACCCAACAAAAAAAGAGAAATGAAAACACTGCTGTAACTACACAAAAACAGACAGAGCTTGCTGGAACGTGAAACTCTTAGCGCATACACGTAGCCGCTAGGGGTGGGAATCACCAGAGGCCTCACGATACCATATCATCCCGATACTTATGTCACGATACGATATAATTGCGATTTTTAAACATATTGCAATATTCTGCGATATATATTGCAATGTATTACCGTTTTTCCAACTTCAGATTTTTCCCAATTTCAAATGATGTCCCCAAAAGGACAATTTTGTCAACATCTGTTTTATAAAGATCCATTTCTCTGTTTGTTCATCTCACTTCAATTGTATTGCTGCAAAATGGGATTGTGAAGCAGACAATCTGACCAACACATATATCATAAAAGATCGATACTTGGCGTCTGTGTATCGATACAGTATTGCCACGAAAAATATCGCGATACTATGCTGTATCGATTTTTTTCCCCCACCCCTAGTAGCCGCTCAGGTCAGAACATGGTGGCCAGTGTTAATTGTAATGTAATCAAATAGCATAAAGTAGCTGTTGAGTATTGCATTTTATTATCAAATATGACACTAAATATAAGACAATATGCATGCAAGACAACAGCAAATTGTGATTGCTCGCCTAAACGTAACTGTACATAAGTTATTCCAAAGGAGTCGTGGTAACATTTAGCAAAGTACGCTCATTCGCGGTCTTGCTGAGAGTTAGGCGAGATATCACTTTCCTCTCAGCACGCTACATAGAAATAGCCAGCAGCCTGTTAGCTTAGCACAAAGACTGGGAACAGGAGGAAACGGCTAGCCTGACTCGGTTCAGAGGAAACAAAACCTGCCTATCAGCACCTCTAAAGCTCACAAATGAACAGGTGATGTCCCGTTTCTTTAATCCATACAAAAAAGAAAAAATGACGTGTAAATACAACACAACACGGTGTTACGGTGGGTTATGTGCTGGACTATTGGCCGGGCGCGGTAAACTACTATTCCTTTTTAAGGAATTAATAAAATGTAAAAAAAAAAAAAAAACATGTTAAATGTTAATACACAGTGCATGCTTATAATACCAATATAAGTGTGATAAGCTGAAATCGGGAAATAACTTGGCTGTAATTAAAGTTCATACATTTTTGGGTTAAAAAAAAAGATCATTCTTATGCTGCAGAGGGAAGATATACTGCAAAGTATAAGAGGCCATTTATTTTTTTTAACTGTGTTAACTTGGACTCAAGCCACATGCGAACAGTCTACGGAGACAAGGAAAGCAGTCAGACGTGGCCTCCGTAATAAGGGGCTTTGGTGTGTTGTAAATGGAGCAGCTTCAGATCAAATTATTGTTATTTTGTCCCCACTAATAAGCAGACAGGGCACCCTCAGCCGCTGTTTGCACTGCCATCATTTACCAACCAATCACTTGAGCCACTCCAGAACGACGAAATCATTAAATTATTGAGCATAAAGTATCGATCCCATTCCTTCTGAGTAGATGAAAGTCACGCGTGTGAAGTTGCGATTAGAATGCAGTGAAAATTTAAATAGTTCAAACAAGGCAGCTGAAAGGAAGAGATATCCTGATTGTTAGTTTCGCAATATTCCCTTTTTGGCATAATGAAACGTGCAGGATTGCAAGCGTTTTTAAGCTCTTTTTGCCAAGTTATTTTTTTCTCATTTCATTTGGTTTTATAGTAGCTTGTGAGTGATTTAGTGCTCGGCTGCTGTATAGTTTCCACGTCGCCTGGTAGGGAATCTGCTGCTTGCCTACTCATTGACATTCTTTTCTCGTGAAGCAGTCAGCCTTTGCTGCTTCGCCGTGCTTGTACAGGCTTGCCTCGCTGTGCCGCTGTCTTCACTAAGGTAGTGGGGAGAAAAATACATGATGGTGAACTGTACATTGGCTTATTCGGTTTATTTTTGTGGAGATGGAGATGGAGGGGGGTCTTTCGTACTTTAGCACACCTAAGTTGTCATAAAGCATGTGTACATTTCAAGCATTGATATAATGATACTCTAATTTCTTTTCCTGTCTTTTTTTTTTTTTTTTTTTTTTTTTTTTTTTTTTTTTTTTTTGCGGTTTCACCTCTAGTTTCTCTCACTCATCATTTTCTCCTCTCTGCTCTGTGTTCTGGTTGTTGCAGACCCTGGTAGGAGCGTGATGAGCGCGCGCTTCCACTTGCCTGCTGGCAGATCCTACAATGTCCGGGCGACGGAGGTGGAGCGAGACAGACAGCACACACAGGTTGTGTGCAGCGTACTGCTGCTGGACAACACTGTCCAGACGTTCAAAGTCTGCGTAAGTACTTCTCTCCCTGGTCTACAAGTGTCTTGCTTTAGATTTTAAAGGTCCCATGACATGGTGCTTTTTGGATGCTTGTATATAGACCTTAGTGGTCCCCTAATACTGTATCTGAAGTCTCTTTTATATATACCTTAGTGGTCCCCTAATACTGTATCTGAAGTCTCTTTTATATAGACCTTAGTGGTCCCCTAATACTGTATCTGAAGTCTCTTTTATATATACCTTAGTGGTCCCCTAATACTGTATCTGAAGTCTCTTTTATATAGACCTTAGTGGTCCCCTAATACTGTATCTGAAGTCTCTTTTATATAGACCTTAGTGGTCCCCTAATACTGTATCTGAAGTCTCTTTTATATAGACCTTAGTGGTCCCCTAATACTGTATCTGAAGTCTCTTTTATATAGACCTTAGTGGTCCCCTAATACTGTATCTGAAGTCTCTTTTATATAGACCTTAGTGGTCCCCTAATACTGTATCTGAAGTCTCTTTTCTCGAAATTCAGAATTACAGCCACTAGAGCCAGTCCCACAATGAGCTTTCCTTTAGGATGTGCCATTTCTGTGTCTGTAGGGGTGTGGCCTTGACCAACTGCCACAAAGCCATAAAATATTTGTCAAAATTTGTCAAAGCCTACTAAAATCTTAATTTCTCAGGCTCTATAGCAGATACAAACATGGAATAAAAAGCATTTGGGAGCTTACTTCTTTGGCTTTCAACTTGACTGACTTGCTTGGCCATATTCTTCAAATGCATTTAAAAAAAATCTATAAACAACAAAAATATCAAGAATATTTTGAAAATCAGTACAGATCCGTTTTTATTTCATTATTTCATACTTTTGAGGTACCAAAGTGACAAGTGAACATCACTGATACAAAGTTATAGAAAAAAAACCCAAAACAAAACCGAGGGTTACTTCTTCTTTACATAACAATTACATATTAATTTATGTTAATTTTGTTTATTGTATTGTTTGGATTGAACTTTGGATAAAAGCATCTAAGAAATCATAACAAAATCCCTATGCATCTCTGTCACTCACCCCAAGAATATTTCAGCCAATCCCAGTACATATAATTGGCCATGTGCCTTGAAAAAGACGACACCGCTCAAAATGACGCAGATGCGTGATCAGGTCTTAAAGGTAAACACACACAGATGCGTGATCCGGTTTGAATGGGTTAATAAAAGATATGGCAACTTGGAGAAAACGCTTGTTACCCCCCCTGGTACACACTGTAGGTCTGACATAAGAATGGATGTATTCAAACTGAAGCGCACCTCCCTAGGGGTGAGACGCGAGACATCAAAATTCGTTCTCCTTTTTGGAGTCTTAACTCCGTCAAACCTGAACGCACAGACATGACACAAGCATTTTTATATTCAGTGGGCCTCCCTGAGATTTTCATCATCTCTGATGTCGCTCAAAAATCAACCTTAGAATAAAGATGCTCCTTATTACTTCAGAACTTTGTTAAGAATCAGTGTTTTCTTCAGTATCTAAAGTAATCCAGTTGTCTGCACATCCATGGCTACGTTGCTAATTCGCATACTTCCAATGATGTCAATTTACCAAAATGTAAACAAATATAGGCACAAAAAGCCCCAACATGGCTTATGTTGTAACTAACAGTAACTAACTGACACCAATGCAGCATTATACCCCCAAAGTAAATTTTTTCATGGGGGGGGGATTGATTTACTTCAACCTGGCTGATGAAAACAAATCAACATCACCGGTTTGAATTTTTGTGATACCAAAAAACCCAATACAGGGATATTTATTAAGTCATCAAGCGAGTGTACATTATTATTAAGTTATCAAGCAAGTGTACATTAACCCAAGCAACCCCCCTTAAAAAAAAAAAAAAAAAAAAAAAAGAAGAAAAACAAGAAATGAGAGCACCAATTCTGTGCCCCCTCCTCCCTCTCACAACCCTCCACTTGTGCCATTACTGTAAATTTCCCCACCTCAAATTCATTTGAGAGTTGGTGGGAAAGACAGACATTTAAAAAGCATCCCACACTGTATTGCTTTCTGTTATATTGTGAACGATGCCCTGTTTCAAAATTGCTACATGTTATACCTATGGTCTGAGTCCAAAAATATTTAGTTAACCTTAAACATCTCAAATCCAAGAGCTCTACTTCTATGGTTTCTGGCTTCGAGAGAGAGAGAGTAGCTCATTTATATTAATTGAACTTTCCTAGGCCATGGAAATGACTTATTGGAATTCTTCATTTAGGTGGTGTTCCCTTTTTTAATGGTTAACATTTCTTTTTCTCACACTTGTTCTTCTTTTGTGAGTGTCTGGGAGTTTCTGCGTGTCTGAGTGTGGTGTGAGTGTGTGCTATGTTTTACCCAAAGCCAGGTGACAAGTTGGCTTGTGACTGATGTTACAGTTACACATTTCCTTTTTTCTTTCTCTGTCACTGTGTGTTTGATCAGACTTCTGACAATATGAGAAGGGAAATTCCTCTTTGTGAGTCAGAAAATACAATTCCTCTAATAACATCCCCTCTGACAGATTACATCCTGTTGGTGTTACAGCGTGTGTCTGGGAGTGCATGTGAACATGTGTATGCATGCATATGCTTCCAGAGAAATACACAAATGCACATTATTACTTCAGAGTGGTTATGTCAAAACACTTTTCTTTCATTGTAAGAGTGGAGCAGATGATGAGATATAAAAAAAAAAAAAAAAAAAAAAAAAAAACATGTTTTTTGTGAGGTTTTGTCACAAGCTAGCTTGAAGCATGGATGTAGGGCTGGGCGATATGGAGAAAATCAAATATCACGATATTTTTAACCAAATACCTCTATCAATACAGCAACTATATTGTAGTGTTGACTATTGTTGCTTTCACAAAATATTTACACAATGAGATTTTTTGATAAATAATCATCAGTTTTGTGGATATAATGACTAAGTGGGTAAAGGCAAATAATAGAACAGCTAGAACAGTCTGGTAAGTTTAGAAAATGACATCACTTTACTGTAGTGCAGCCTTTAAAACCAGGAAATGACAACACTTGTGCCATATTATGATATTACGATATCCAAAATCCAAAAACTGGGTACAATGCTTGAGGCGGAGACCCGTTCATTCCTATGAGAACTGCTCAGTGGCGCATGAAGCCACCATGGAGCGTAAACCGCGTATAAAATAGAGCCATAAAGCAGGCGCACTAGAGACCTCTTCAGCTACTTCCAGCTCTAACTTGAATGGGGATAAAATGATTTAATCATGCAGCTCTTCTAGACTTCCCAAATGTTACTGGACCGAATGGATCAAATTCTGATTGGGAAACGAGTCCTTGTGCTGGGTTGGAGAAAAAGTCTTTTTGGTGATGGCCTGGGATAATTTCACTGTTTCAATCTTCAATTTGCCTCAAAGCCCAGTGTTCTTCCTGGGGGCCTGGCTTGTAGCTGGGATGTCTTTCTCACTTCCTGTCACTAGTCTATATCCTTCGCCTTCCACTTCCGGGATTGCTTCGGTGCTGCAGGAAATTCCGCCGGATGCATGTCTTTTCCATTTCCTTCCGCTTTCTTTGTGTTGGATTTTTAAACTCCGGTGGATTCATGAGGACTATGGTTAACTGCTCCTCAGATCTCTGCAGGGTAAATCCAGACAGCTAGCTAGACTATCCGTCCAATCTGACTTTTCTCTCGCACGACTATTTTGCAGCGGCTCTGTGCGGAGTTCAGTGCCGCCCAAGACGATTGTGATTGCCTTAAAGAAATACCGATAAACCAGAGCACCTTTTCCTCCCATCCCCGAATGCTGTGTGGAGTAGCCAGACCCTCCTTCATCGTGCTTTGGAGGACGGTCTGGCAAAACGAGACTATCCTGACACTAACTCACCTAAAGGACCGCAATACTAATTCTGCGTGTGAACTGTAAAACAAATTTGGAAGAATTCACAGTAATTCAACCAGAAGGCCGGTGAATTTGCATCCTACATCGTGATCTCTTTACGGACGGGTAATCCGAATTATGTCTTTAGCCATTATTGTGGATCGCTATCTTATACGGTCTCTCTCCATTTTCTTTCTTTACAGTTCTCCCTGCACATTTCTCTCCGTCTCTGCCCCCCATTCCCCCCTCCCTGAAGAATGACTCTGTCTCTGTCAGTTTCTCTGTCAGTGTCATTGATCAGACCCTTGCAGGCGCAGTAACTTCCTGGAAAGGCAAGCCATCCTGAGAGCAACAGTACTTCTATTGATCCTCTCCCCGGCCGACTGGCCGAGAGTGAAAATCCAGAAGCAGCCACTTATTGTCATGGGAACCGGTGCGGGGGGGGGCGGCGGCGTGCACACGAGAGCTTGTCTGTACTGATGATCTTATAGATGGGAATTCTTTGGCTAACACCATAGCAGTATGCAGCAGAATCTGGTGTAGCTTGGAGGCTTGATAGATGACAAGAAAAAAAAAAAAAAAAAAAAAGCCCAGCCCACTACTGACCCACGTCTCTACAGATATAAAAACTGGGTCAGGTGCAGAATTTATTCAGAGTAAAGAGACATGCAGCACTAACCACAGTAACCACTACACACAGCACACAAACATGTGGCTGTCTGCACGAGCAAGAGCAAGCAAGAGCAATCAAGTAGCTCCTATAAGGAGCAAGTAAGACTAAGCTAAATAATCCTGCAAAACGGCTGTAACCCCTGGGCGAAACACAAGTACAAGTCACCTGGAAAAAAGATACCTTACTTTGAGGAATATAAAGATCATTTTCTACAAAACAAGACACTGTGGTAAGTGATGATAAATGACAAACTCAAAAGTTCAAGCTTTACAGTCATGTGAAATATTCTCCGGCACAACATTCCAGAAGCTAGCTGGATATGTGTCCACTCCATATATTACTTTCCCTTTAAGGCCTTTTTATGGTTGTGCGTCTAATGGACTGCAGACTGCGAGTGTGGACCCTACGCCGTAGCCTGACGTGCACCTCTCGAAAAATGTAACTACACGTTGCAGCGACGCACGTCGCTCGGCCGTGGCTTGGTAGCGTTGCATTTCCCCCGACTCATTTCCTGGTTCTTCTTCTCCATAAACTAGAGATGTTCCGATACCCGTTATCGGTATCGGCTCCGATACTGCCTAAAACGCTGGTATCGGTATCGGGAAGTACTGGAGTTTATGCACCGATCCGATACCACGTAATAAAGCCCTAAAGAAAATCTACATTAAAGTAGTGTATTTATGTTCTTTTTCCGTTATAACTGACTGTCAAACTGGAGAATAAAAGAAAGTTCTGGGACATTCATTGTTTGTGTTTGTTCATGTTTCACAAAGAGTTAAACCTGAGCAAGACCGACAACAAAGATAGAAATCACATCACATCCATACAGGGATAGTAGTATACAGCTGTTAAAACATAATGAAATATATGACACTCTGGTATCGGATCGGTACTCGGTATTGGCCGATACGCAAGTTCAGGTATCGGTATCGGGAAGCAAAAAAAGCGGTATCGGGCCATCTCTACCATAAACAACGTGAAATCAAGGAGAGGGTTAACTTTTCCTGCTCCAGATTTCCCACCGTGGTCAGAAAACACAGGGGAGACACTTTGTTTCTCTCACTATGACTCTAGCTACTCGCTCCAAAGCTAATCGCTGTCACTGTCTCACTTCTCCCTCGCTCCATCACCCACCCCCACACACACACACACACACACACACACACACACACACACATGCCAGCTCGACGCACACACCAGCGCACAAGTATAAACATCAGGCCACTTACGTAGGCTACGGCGAAAGCTCTGCGTGGAGCCTGCGAACAACCATAAAAAGGCCTTTAGCTGACCAATGACCCATCATCCCAGACACTTATTCCTTTAGTGAAGTCTTAATATGAAACCTTTCAACAGTTAGTGTGCCGTTTCTCCGACTGGGTGAGCCAAACTATAGACTGCAGCTGCTCTGTGTTTTTTTTTTTTTTTTTTTTTATTATTGCATTTTCCATATGTTAGAATCTAACGCATAATTAAAGTGAAAACGGAGAATGGCTCAAGAGATTTGCGTTTGTGCTGTGGGACGGGTGGGGCGTGGGAGGATTTTGCTTGCTTATCTCCTTCTCTATAATATCAGAACACAGCATACTAAATGTGTGCTACTTAAGTTATTTCCTCTGTACATTTTTGTATCCATAAATATATGTAAGCTGATGTGTTTTTTTTATTTTTTTTGTAGATAAAGTCTGAAGAGAGGAAGAGAGTCTTGATTAAATCGTTTTGATCTTCGTCAGCAGATGGAGTGTGCCCAGTTGTTGTGGATCATCAATCATTTAATCTTGTGACATGATTGAAAGCTCCAGAAACGGCTACTAAACGGATCTTGGAGTGAGATGGTTTTCCATAAACCTTGTTCCGACAAACCGATCAAGCCTCTTGTCACAAATATGAGTACGCTAGCTAGGATGGGAGTGTAGATTAGATACTAATATTCAGCAGCCTTGAACATTTTTTTTTTTTTTGGCCATGATTGTCAGATTCAGCTCCCTCCCAGCTATGGCATGTAACCTGACTGGGGGACACAAGTGGTGTTTCCTTTACTTAAAAGTCAAAGAATATAGTATAACCTCTGGAAATGACCAGAATCCAGTCTATTGGAAAGGATTCCTATTCGTTTAAATGTGTCTGTGTAGCAGGTGGGCCGATATTTAGACTATAGTTAGTTACGTTTCTCTTCAAGTCACTGAGGTGTGTGTGTGTGTGTGTGTGTGTGTGTGTGTGTGTGTGGGTGTGTGTGTGTGTGTGTGTGTGAGACACTCCTCCTTCACGTAGTTCTCTTCCTGTCTGGACAAGCTTCCTCACGCATTCCTGAATTCCCATCATCGTTTAGCACAGACGCATACATGCAGCACATTCAGCTGTATCCCGTGGATGGAAAGAAGTAAGGAGGGAAACAAATGTTTCACATTTTGCGCCTTTTGTTAACCTGAAAAAAAACACTAGGGTGGCTTTCACCCTCGAGCGCCACTTTGGACTTTAGGTCCTTCCAGTGTGATTGATGTTTTGGGCTCTTTTCCCCTCTAACACGTTAGATAATTCCTCAGGGTGAAAAACTTATCAGAGCATCTCTCTCCCACTTTCTCTCTCTCTCTCTCTCTCTCTCTCTCTCTCTCTCTCTCTCTCTCTCTCTCTCTCAGCCTCTCTCTCAGCCTCTCTCTCAGCCAGTCTCTTGTGCTCTGATTGCGCTCTATCACCACTTCTCCCTCTTCTCTCCTCGCTCTCACGCACACAGACACTATTCCAGTCAGTGGTGCTGCTGGACTGATGAAGATCAACACAAAGAGTGTTTGTCTCGCACAACCGCATCGTCAATCACTCCTTTTCTCTCTTTCCCTGCTCGCTCTCTCCTTCTTCTTCTTCTCTCTCTCTGTGTGTCTTTATGACTCTCTGTCTTCCTCTTACCATCTCTCAGTCATCGGTTGTTCTCCGTATCTCTCTCTCTCTCTCTGTCTTTTTCTTTGTTGGTCTCTCCTTTAGTATGCGTTCTGTAACTCTGTCTATCTTTCCCTTTCTCTCACTGAGTAGGTAGCCTGCTAACTATCCACAGTTTACAGTTTGCTGCTGTTATTTGTTGTGTTTAAAAAGTGTGTGTGTGTGTGTGTGTGTGTGTGTGTGTGTGTGTGTGTGAGTGGACATGCTTGCCTGTGTGCATGTTCATGTTTTAACAATGTATTGCTGTTTGCTCATGCACTGGCAGCGATCGCACATTTGGCTCGCATGCTTTTAGAAAACCAGAAGAGGCTAACACACACACACACACACACACACACACACACACACACACACACACACACACAGCGTGGCGATGGGTTTCCTGGGAGCACAGTATAAAAAGTGCACAGAGGGCTCCCACATCCAGCTTGAAAAGCTGCTTCATACAAAGGGGGAATCAGTGGACACACACACACACACACACACACACACACACACACACACACACACAGTCTCTCAGTCATATCTCTGAATAGCCTTACATAGGAAAACATCATATTAGTGGCTTAGATGTTTTTTTCACTTCCTCATTTTGTCTGTTTGACCCCAGTCAGCTGATTGAGTCATTTCAGTTACTTTTTAAATCCAACAGCCTGTAAATGACGACGCCAGTAAACTGTGGTATTTTGTCACATACAAAGCTAGTCCGATGTGTTCTGTTCACACGCAAGTATTTTCTGATGTCTTTCCAACAGCTTTTATTTTTTGAAAGCTGATCCCAGTTGAAGAGCTTGGTTGGTTGGGTTTGACACGGTTTATAAAAATAAAATGAAATAAAAAAAATAATAAAGGAGATTGCCGGACAATCTGACAACAGAGATCTCATCGTGACAGTCAAATGTTGTCCTAGACCACAACACAACACCAACATTTTTCAGATTTCACCATCTTGGTTTTCAATCTCATCATACTTAGTAAAAATGCTTTGCCAAACACTTCCAAAATACAGAAGTATGAGGTCTGTTTGACAGTTTTATCAATTTTCATTCAATCATGGTAGTAATAGTAAAGCTGTAGAAGTGAGCAAGAAGGGGGGAGAAGAAGATATCAGGGTTGACTCACTCTTAATGAGACATTGACAGCAGTAGAGTGATAGCATATCCACACGCATGCACGCATGCACACACGCATGCAGAGCGCTAAAGGACTGCCAGTGAGCCTGGAGGGTTGCCATGTCAACATGTTAACTATCATTATGTTTGACACACACACACACACACACCCTAAGCAAATGCACATGTATGTATGCTGTAAAAATGTATCACCAGGGTAAAGGAGAGTGCTGGACAAGAGCACTTAGTGTGTGTGTGTGTGTGTGTGTGTGTGTGTGTGTGTGTGTGTGTGTGTGTGTGTGTGTGTGTGTGTGTGTGTGTGTGTGTGTTCCCATTGGGACCTCATATGGAGTTACACACTTCCTCTCTTCCTCCCTCCTTCTCTCAACGTGGCGGCAGGATCAGGTGTGAGTTTCTGCTCCACTTGCGGTCCCTCAGTTTATCCTCTCACCCTTCCTACTCCCTCATGATACGATGTGATATTAATGATCTGTTTCATAAATGATTCCTCACCCCTTTTTCAGTCTTTCATCTCTCTCTCTCCCCCTTTTTCTTTTTCTCTCTTCTGGCCTGCTTTTCTCAGCGGCTCTGGGAAATACCTTCTTATTTTTCTTTTTACAACCCCGGTGTTTGTTAAGCTGCTGTTCCTACCATTATGACATTTTACCCATTGGTTTCATTGCAATGATACAACATTTGTTCTAAAAAGGGAAATGAAGTGTATGACAACCACAATATACATTATAGTCAAAGCATGTAGACCTCACAGCAAAGGGTTCTTTCATAAACCGTAGGTTAACAAGTAAATAACATGCATCACTGAGCGCTTCCTGTCCAAAACCTTGAAAAGCGGAACTTACAGATTTGAAGTTACTTAACCATGTTAAAGCACATTGTCATTGAGTTACTTGATTACAAATACCTCCCTGAACTCTCAGTCTCTTGCTGTAAATGTTCCTCTTTCCATGTCCCTCTTTTATGCAAGCCTGACCACAGACAGACGGTGGTTTCACTGTTCTTTCTTTGCTCTTTTAACG
>NC_041341.1:28596503-28654003 GCF_004354835.1 Perca flavescens | reverse complement strand
CAAACAGAGCAGCTGTAATAGATATTATTTAGCATTAGTTAAAGCGGAGAGCCGTCTTGGGACTAAATTCTGCCGAGAGTTGTAAGATAGAAGGAAATAAGAGGTTATATACATACATAAATGCTCATGTGGTAGATGTACAAAAACATGCAACGTGCTTATTATTGTTTTTGTCAGGGAAAATATGCGTTACTGCTTTTTCTCTTGGTTTCATCAAATAAAAAATTATTTATGTTGTTTATTATTATTACTATACTTATATTTCTTTTATTACTGTTATCTCTGAGTTATCTCTACTCTTTAAAAGAACTATAATATTGTGTGTGTGTGTGTGTGTGTGTGTGTGTGTGTGTGTGTCTTCCTTCCAGATTACCCTGTCCACACAACACAGCCGCACTGCTGGCGTCCTATTCTGTTCAGTGTAAGTAGTGCTCCCTGGATACATCCACTCCATATACTGATGGAAAGGCAATTCATTAGGCCTCCCTTTAGCTACACACACTGTTAAATGTAATGACTGTGGTTGCTCCAGTGCATTTATTGCTAGTGCTCTGAAGCCATTATGAGTCAATTAAGCTGCATGGTGATATTTAATATCATTTGCAGTGACATAAATATTCAATGTGATTGCGGTTTGGTTTTACACTGTCGGGACTAGTATGAAAATCCTCCTTATTGGCCAAATATGGTACAGTGGCAGTGGAAATGTGCTGTCATTTAGCATTTGGGTTAAAGGCTGACTGTGCCCCTCTGTCATCAGAATAATGACTCCTGCCACACTGGTCTGTCGGTCTGTGTCACTCGCTCTTTCTCTTTTACTGCAGCTCATTGTTTTCATGCAGCCTGTTTCGCCCTCTGTCTGCTTCTTTCATTTATCTCTGTTTAGTCTGTCTCATCCCTTTCTGCTCATCCCTTTTTTTGTTCACACTCACTTACCCTCCCTCTCCCCTTAGTTCTCCCCCTCTTTCTGTCCTCTACCTCTCTGGTGTATTTTGTGGGGAATTTGCAATGCTGCAGTATATAGGTCAGAGAAGAGATTTTGGCCTAGACTACTAACATCATGACACTACTGCTTTCACACACACACACACACACACACACACACACACACACACACACACACACACACACACTCTCTCTCTCTGCAGCTAGGTCCATGTTGTCGCTTAGCTCAGTGTCAGCCCAGATTATGAAGATAAATGTTTGCTTTGGGGGGAAAAAACTGCTTGAAGCAGCTGCTATGCTGCTAATTCAGTTAGCTCGGCCCAAGTGCCAGCACCGATCACACCAAATCCCACACTAAAGCTTGCCTTCTCAAAACACCACAAATCCTACCCAGTAGACCCAAATTCTTAAAATGAAAACCGGAGCGACCCCTTCCTCGGAAAGGAGGCATTTTGCTTAAGATATCTTGAAACAGCGCATTTTCGTTTGTTTATTTTAAAGCAGTACATGTGAACTTGTGTAATGTAGTTTTTTCATATATACAGAAATGTTGCAAGCACTTAAATACTTTTTAAAGCTGGTTTTCACAGAGTAGCATAGAGTTGCTTTTGTTAATGTATTCATATTGACGGTACACCCACTTGCATGCATACACACTCCGCCTAAATTACCCACAATGCATGTAAATCCATCATCACAAATGGAGAGTTGATCGTCTTGTTTGTGCTTCGCTGGCCAAAAGCATCCTCATAAGCAGCCTGAGCTCAAGCTGGTGTGGATTTCACAAGAATAGACTGAATATATAAAGTAAGAGCAGGCTGTCAGCTAGTCTTTGAGCTTCATTGGACTTAACATTGAACCTTGCTAAAGTAATAACTGCAGCAGGAAGTCAAACCAACATTAGCCTACTGCTCTAAAATGTAAGCTGTCAACTGTACATAGATTTCTCCCTGGAGCCGTGTGCACGTCGATAAGCAGGGTGAGCTTGAATTGATTCGTTGGTCAATGTGCTTAGGCTACCGGCTAGTAGGTTAGTCCAAGGACTACTTGAGTCAATTGATGCGTTTGAGCTTCAAATGCTAGCTGTTGAGCTAATGGCTTTGGGGATTCACCTCAAGCTCCTTCTCTCGGAGGGCTCCGAAAGCTATTAGAGGTCTGGGAGTCATTTCACTCTTTATCTTTCTGCCTGTCATCTACAATCACTCATTTCGTCAAAACAGGTGTATTTTCTTTGGAGCTCACGTCTTGTTATTTTGAGTCACATTTAAATTGCTTTTTAGCTCTGTTGAAAATCTGCAAACGCACACATGCACACGTCTACAACAGCACAATCAAAAATGATGTGATTTTAATCTCTTGGTGCTAATACATACTTTCTTAATAGAAGAGGATTGTCAGAGGCTGTGAGAAATGTGCAGCTAAGGTGTGAAGATTCATTATAGTATTTTTTTTTCACTATTGTGATTGTTCCAATGCTTTCCTCTGTAAACAAATGCACACCACAAAGGAAATATGATGGCAGTGTAGACAAAGAAGGTCAATTAACAGCACACACACATTTAACTAAGGATGGTCATATCCTGAAGATGTTTGGGCAATGAAGATTAGTTATTATGGATTGCAGTGGCTGAATGTTTTTTTTTCTTTAATAGGCTATATTGGCAATGAAAAGATTTGCCACAAGTAAGCTTTCAGGCCAAGGACTTCAAATTGTACCTTTGTTGTCATTTTTAAAACCATTTGGTTCTACCACCAGTAGGAAAAAAAGAAAAAGAAATGGCGCATATTGTGATTAAATGTCATGTATGATATGAACATTTTATTGTGGGTACATTTTCAGCCAATCCCCCAGCACTAGGTTTATTCACTCCAGTACAGCATACGTTGTCCTAGACAAATTCAATGAATTACAATGTGTCAGAATACATTTATCTAAAGGGATAATTATGAAGCATACCTGTACTTGTTCATTGTCTGTGTCTTTCTTTCTTCCTCCTCCTCTTATTGGCTCTTCTCCCTCTCTCTAGCTGAGCTGGGGGACTACAGTGAAACGGAGCATGCAGCAGGCTATCTGTCGGAATTCTGCTTCATGCCCAATCCTCCGCAAGACTTCCACAAAGAGGTTGCCAAACATCACCAGCAGCACAGGTACGGTACAAAAGTACAGATGTGATCCCACACACATTTAAATTCATGTAAAAAAAAAAAAACACAAGGGAACTGACACATTCAACCGTGCACGGTTATCTCACTACTTCACACATACTTTAAGGTGCACTTACACATACCGACACATACGCAGGCACACTAATGACTTACAGTATATGCCACAGTTTATCTCTGACCGCCTGTTTCTTTTGTGCCCTTCCCTTTCTCTCTCCTTCTCCAAATGTCTCTCAACACACACACACACACACACACACACACACACACACACACACACACACTTTTTTTTTTCCACCTACCCTGTCATCGTCACTCCCTTTGCTCCCACACACAACCTCCCTTCCCCATCTGTCTTTGTACCCATCTCTCTCTCTCTCTCTCTCTCTCTCTCTCTCTCTCTCTCTCTCTCTTCTCTTTCTCTTTCTCTCTCTCAGTGGTCTATCTCCTGCCCAGTCAGAGTTTAATTATCTGAACACAGCACGCACGCTGGAGCTCTACGGGGTAGAGCTGCACTATGCAAGGGTAAGTAAGGTTTTATTCTCAGTCTTTTTAATGTGTTAAAGACTGCTGTATATACATGTAGTGTTAAACATGTCAGTGTATCTGTGAGCTCACTCTAGCCTTCTCTCTCCTCCCTCTCCCTGAGCGGTACAAGATCATTTAGTCCATATCCACATTGAACCAGTGGTATCAGAATTAGAGCTGCAAAGATTAATTGATTAGTTGCCAACTATTAAATTGATAGCCAACTATTTTGATAATCGATTAATCTGTCCTTTTTTTATGAAAAAACAGTAACAATTCTCTGATTCCAGCTTTATAAATATGGATATTTAGTTCGGTCACTCCTCTGACCGTAAACTGAATATCTTTTGGGCATCATTTTACGTTTTTAAAAATCCAAATTTTTCGCCATTTTCGGACATTTTATAGACCAAACAACTAATCGATTAATCGAGAAAATAATCAGATTAATCAACAATGAAAATAATCGTTAGTTGCAGCCCTTATCATAATTTATATAATAAATTCCCAATCTGCACCCCTCAGTCACAACATGGTTAATTCAACGTTGTTTTCGTTCCCTCAGCAGCTGAGGGGGAATGAGAACAGGCTGGAGGAGCTGCAGTGTGTACAGTTAATGTTGATGCCCGCATTCTGCAGAAATGCCACACATTGGCATTCAGCTCACACTGAAACAGCAACAGATAGTAGCAGAGCGGCCAAGTCATCATTTAGATTGATTCCTTTCATATACAGTATTTTAATTGGATAGTCGTGTAGAATGCATCACATGAATCTCCATTATTACCTGTCGAATCTACTCTGGCAACTGATCATTCACCTCAGCTGCTGATGGGACCAAAACTATGTGGCATCAACTATGATGTCACGGTGGAGCAGAAATTGGGTTTAAACCCTGTTATGGATTGGGACTTTAACTTAAACGCGCTTTTATGTCGTCAAACTTACTGACAGTAAAATTTGCTCACATGTCATGAGGCGATTTTCTTTTTAGGTCAGAAAGCGCTTAAAGAAAAGTGATCTGATGCAGATTATTTTGAGAGTACAATAAGATTAGCATCATTGCTTGCATCATTTGGTTTGGGAGTAGCACTGCTTTTTATGCAATAATCTTTTCTCTAAGAGTCAAAGGTAACACACTTCTTATGTTTATGAACTTTAATAAGCTTAATATACATATTATCAAAATGTCAAAGTATGGAGCAATGGATAATCAAGAAAGAAACGACTAGAAACCATCATCATAAACAAAATCTATCGATCTGAGGTGATTAACGGTCTTCAGCATGATTTTCCAGTTTCGGCTATTTATGATGATTGATCTTAAATATATTTAAGAAGATAATCAATTTTGTTGTCTCCATTAGACATGCACAGGACAACTGATTCCGCACTCCGTCATCATCAGTATCACATTGCACATGCAGGATGTCCAGTGCAGTACTGTATACAATTACATTTCTAAATTAGATAAGCAATTAAGACCCAAGTCTAAACATGCTGGATGGTCTTCTCTGATTTTCTGTAGATGTTTCTTGAGTCCTGGCCTAAACCCATTCTTACATACTCTCTTTATTTCAATCTGTGTGGGTTTCTCTCAGGGCCTCATTAACCTCTACTCTTAGTTTGAGGCAGATCCTTCAGCAACTGCTACTTGTTTTGTAGCAGTGAGTTACACACACACACACACACACACACACACACACACACACACACACACACACACACACACACACACACACACACACACACTCCTTAACACGCTCTATTCTCCTCTCTTCAGGACCAGAGCAACACAGAGATTCTTCTTGGAGTGATGTCTGCCGGCATTGTGATTTACAAGAACAGGGTGCGGATCAACTATTTCCCATGGTGAGTGACATGCACACACACACACACACACACACACACACACACACACACACACACACACACACACACACACACACACACACACACACACACACACACACACACACACACACACAATTAAATGACAGGCCTCATTAAGTGTGCAGGTCCAGGTGGCATGAAGATGACTCCAAGGTTGTAAATGTGTGGGGAGGGAGACCGAGTGAAGTTGCTGATGGTGAGGCAGCAGTTGTGGGTGGTTTTGGTGAGAACTTTAGACCAGCGTTGATCATATCAGGTTTGTCACAGTCCAGTTTTAGAAAGTTCTCTTGCATCAATGATTTTATTTCAGTGAGGCAAGTTGGTCAGGGTGGAATGAGTTTCAGTGGGGATGGATATGTAATCATTGGCGCAGCAGTGGAACTGGAGACCAAGAAAACAGATTAAATTACAGAGGGGAAGCAGGTAGTGGATGAACCGGAGAATACCAAGTACTTAACCCTGTGTGACGCCTTGGAACTGAGGGGCAGTGGGACATGTTGTTCATTCTTGATCCCATTATTAACACAAAATTCCCATCCGTAGTTTCTGTTAGGTTCTAGAAATTCTGCTGTGTGTTGCTGTGTTTTGACGAGCATGTGACTCAAGCATGTAAGAGCGAGACGTGAAACAAGCTTGTGATCAGACATTTCAGTTACACCTGCTGAAAGCCCAAGGTAGCTGAAAGCCCGACCGTTTCAGTGAAGCTACTCTATGGCCAACAGCAGAAAACCTGGCACCTCTCAGGTGTGAATGAGTAGAACTGTGAATGGAAAACAAAGCCCTGCGAGATAAAACAAGCTTTCTCCATTGATATATTCATGCTAAAAGCACAGCCACTATTAGCAGCTCCTCTGGAACTGTTGAATCTTTGCTGCCCTACTTTCTGTGGGTTGAGCAGTAATTGTTGACGAGACTAGAGCGTGCGTCTCTGTCATTTACCCTAGCCAAATTTCCCCTGATATGGGAAATCAAACTGTGGACAAACCAACCTCTATGTTGATCAACCTGCTGCCAGCTCCACCGCCTCCAGGGAACCTTTTTTGCTGGGAAATGTGCCGCGTAACATTTTGGTAAACCTCTCACATAGTGATTATTGGCATAACGTTTAAGCCTTAGTTGATCTTCTCTAGAATTATGCAGATGATTCCACCAGGTTTTCCCTAGGGGGAGGGCTTGGTGTTAAAACTATGTTTCCTGGAAATATTATCGGCATCAAATCTGCTCGCTCGCCTTCTCTCTTTGTCCTCTTTTCACCTCTCTCTGTCTAATTCACTTACTTTCATCACTCTTATTGTCTCTTGCTCAGTTCTCTCTCCAAAGCATTGATTCTTGGAAATCTCCCATCCTCTGCTGCTGCACTGTGGGATGCTAAATGTTAATGGGTGCCGGGGGTGGGATAGTAACTACTCAAATCTCTGCAAGTCCAGAAGATAACTCACTCATGTGTAGGCTTAACACATACACACACACACACACACACACACACACACTGAGCAAATGCACATGTATGTATGTTTGTGTGATCATCAGTGAATATCTGGCAACAGTAAGATGTTTGTGATAAGATGAGGTTGTGTGTGTGTGTGTGTGTGTGTGTGTGTGTGTGTGTGTGTGTGTGTGTGTGTGTGTGTGTGTGTGTGTGTGTGTGTGTGTGTGTGTGTGTGTGTGTGTGTGTGTGTGTGTGTGTGTGTGTGTGCTTATGTAGGGTTTGTAGAAGGAAGGGTTTTGTTTCACTGTTTGTGGGTACCAAAGTCATAAATCTGGAGACTTGCCTCCCATTTGGGGACAAAAAGCCAAACCATGACATTTTTGGGGTAAAGACTTTTTGGTTAGGGCTAAGTGGAACAAATGTAAATCAATGCAAAGTCCTCTTACGTGGAGAAAAAACTGTGTGTGTGTGTCTGCATATTCTGTCAGTTGAGCTAAATTTAGGGACCAACAGTGGTGTCCCCAACAGCTGTCCACTACCATGTGTGAGAAGGAGAGCGCGATACAATAGTCAACAGTGTCTCTCAACCCTGTGCTCACTGATTTTCGTCTCTCTCTTATTCATGTTTTCTTCCATCATCCTCTCCTGAACAAAGGCAGACTGTTTCTACATCTGCTTAAGTCCTGTCACTTCTCCTGGTGTCTTTCCTCTCTTCTCGACATTGTTACTGTCTTCTTAGTATAAATTGAACTGTAAGTTACAGTTAAAAAAAATCTTTTAAAAAGGGGTGGGGAGAGAGAAATTTAGATTTTTGCCTCTTTCCTATTTTTGTTCACAGCAGCCTGACAAATGAGCCACACTTAGATGGGGCATGACTCATGCTCTGCCAGTGTGTGTGTGTGTGTGTGCGTGTTTGTCCATGCAAGAGTGTGTGAGTAAGTATGTAAAATATATTTAGCAGGGAGCGATGAGTCACAGCAGCAACAGAGCTCAAGGAAGGGATTATGTTACTCTGCTGCTGCTGCTGCTGCTCATCAGCAGTCCTCTTACTGTTGCTGCATGTGTGTGGTCTTCTGATTCGAATATTATTTTATATAGTTTCTGCCTCATTGGATGCATGCCTTATTAATATACAGATTGATGAGAAAAAAAAGATGGCCATCATTGAACCATTGGGAAAAACGTGTGGTCATCCTCGTCTTTTTACCCTCCAGCTATGGAAGGAGGAACGGCCGGAGGTTAAATTAACAGTTGGGATATGTGACACGTGTGTCAGCTTGCTTGAAGAGCAAGTGTGTCTGAGTGTAGCTAAGCTTCAACTTGTAAGTGGAAAAATTAAAATAGGTTTTATTTTATATTTGAACCTTTCAAATACCACCGATATGCCGGATGGTCAGTCATTACAAAGTTATACTGTGCATTTAAACATTGTTCAGACTTTTAGAACTTTATTTTAAATTCCAGTTTTAATCCCAAGGTTTCCAAAGATACCAAATATGCCTAGTGGTTACAGACCTCTGAATAGCCGCCTCAGATCCCTGATTTCTTGCAGTGATTCAAATAGGTCTGGTGTTTGGCTCATTGGCGGCTGGTTTTGCATGCTGAAGGAGCTGTCGACCAATTAGAGCTTTGTAGGCGGGATAGGGAATGTCACCGTCATGACATTTGTAGTTACAAACATGAAATATTGCGACAGAAAAATATCCTCAAAAATAGTGACATGGGTGGACAAGAATGATGGAGCTGTATCGGGGATGATGCTTCTAGAAATAGCAAACTGAATATTTCACTCAGATCATAAAGCTTTAATGATGGACTGAAACAAGCTGATACAGAATGTACAATATAATGTCAGGCAGTGTGGAATAAGATGATTTTCCCAACTTTAAAGTTCCTTAAAGGGACACAAAAAGGGATAACTTAGTTAGACAGGAACAGGCAAATTACTGTTTGTATCAACCTGAAAGCTGCTGAAAATAAAGCTGTTCTTTGTTTTGCTTTCAGTGTATTTTTTTTTTTTTTTTTGTACTCTGTGATAATATCACAAGAATTGGAAGCAGTGCTACTTTCTTCAGTGCTAAATAGTTACACAATGTTAATTGTTTGTATGCAACCAACAAGGGCATGGACAAAATTCAACAAAGCTTTACATCTAAAAACAGTACTAATGATAACATTAATAATACTGATTAAATATTATCACAATAGATGGCCATGGCCATCAAGAGGAGTGCCTTTCTACAAACACAATGAAATAAAAAATCTGTGATAAAGTAGAACATTAGGTATGACAGTGATTGACTCTATTGCACAACACTTAAGTAGATTTTGTTGTGTTACTATATTTTCTAAATGGTTATTGAAATGTCCAAAACAAGTGTGAAACACATTTTGTCTTATGGTTTTCAGATAATTACAGTGCTGTTTGATTTTATTCATCTTTAGCATTACAAAATTATCAAAATTACATTTTAATACAATGGTAATGTCAACATTGTTACACTGTTTTGTATTGGAGCATGCCTACTCCTGATACTTTCCAGAGTACAATGACTGACCTTTAACAAAAGTGTAAACATGTAACATCACTGTCTCAATACAGGTGATTGGCTCATTAACTGTGGAGACAATAACTTCACTTGTGTATTGTTTTGCCTTTTCCTGCATCCAGGTTGAAAATAGTGAAAATCTCCTTCAAGTGCAAACAGTTCTTCGTGCAGCTAAGAAGAGAGGCGGTAGGTGTACACAGACACACACATCAACCATTATCTTTCTCCCACAATTGTGTCTTTTAAACCGATAAAGAAGTTTTTTGTGTGTGTCTGTGTGTGTCTGTGTGTGTACTGTAAATGTAGGCTGGTGTGTGTGTGTCTGTGTGTGTCTGTGTGTGTTTGTGTGTACTGTAAATGTAGGCTGGGCTGTGTGTGTGTGTGTGTACTGTAAATGTAGGCTGGGCTGTGTGTGTGTGTGTGTGTGTGTGTGTGTGTGTGTGTGTGTGTGTGTGTGTGTGTGTGTGTGTGTGTGTGTGTGTGTGTGTGTGTGTGTGTGTGTGTGTGTGTGTGTGTGTGTGTGTGTGTGTGTGTGTGTGTGTGTGTGTGCAATCAGTGTCAGATTAACCCTCTGCTGTCTGTGTCCCGGTCAACTCTGCTCTAATCCCCCATGTGTCCCGCAACCCTTTTTTTGACACGTGGATCTTTTTTTTAATTTTCAGTGTAACAAACATTTGTACAGACAGCTGATATGTCACTGTCACATTCAACTTCATTGCATAGTCCTCATTTATCCTCCTTATAGTACTAATTTGAAGCCTTCATTTTTTTTTTTTTTTTTTTTTTAAAAAAGTGAGTTCCACCCAAAGTGAGTTATTGCTGAGTTCAAGAAAAGTTGAAACCATTGAAACAGTTAGGTAAAGGATAAACCACTGAAACCGTTAGCTAAAAGTACAACATAAACCGTTGAAACAGTTAGCTAAAAGTAAAGGATAAACAGTTAGCTTAAAGGTCCCGTGGCATGGCAGGTTTTTTAACATTAATATGAGTTCCCCCAGCCTGCCTATGGTCCCCCTGTGACTAGAAATGGTGATAGGTGTAAAACTGAGCCCTGGGTATCCTGCTCTGCCTTTGAGAAAATAAAAGCTCAGATGGGTCGATCTGGAATCTTGCTCCTTATGAGGTCTTAAGAGAGAATTTGGCCCACCCGTTAGAGAGACATCATGGCTTTCAAACGAGCAAAGTGGCAGTTGGTCAAGGCCGCACCTCCATCTTTAAAAACCGTTAAAACGGGTAGCTCAAAGTAAAGGATAAACAATTGAAACAGTAGCTACACACTTATGTATGTGTTTATTACTGTTGGACTCCGATAAACTGGCTGAATGCTGGTCACCCACTGTCACCTTACATGCTGAATGCTAAAGTGTTATTCAACTGCCCACTTACTATTGTCCTCCCGGCACACAGTCTGAGACCCGGGAAACGCTGCTGGGTTTCAACATGGTGAACTATCGGGCCTGTAAAAACTTGTGGAAGGCCTGTGTGGAGCACCACACCTTCTTCAGGCTGGATCGGCCCATCCCACCACAGAAGAACTTCTTTGCTCACTACTTCACCCTGGGCTCAAAGTTCAGATACTGGTAAGAACAACAGGACATGCATACATACCATGCACCAGACTTGTGGATGCTTTGTCTGTATTTCCTTCTGTCTGACTCTCAGCAATATTCCCACTCCAGAGAAACATCAACACAAGTACATGGTTGTTTGGAAGTTGATGCAGTTGTTTCACTTTGGTTTGAGGGGCTAAAAGAAACATTCAAAGGCTAGTGGGTGCCTCTCGTGCTTTCTTGCCCCAGAAAATCACAACTTAATTATTCATGGTGTCCATATGCAAGAATCCTGTGGAAGTCACTTCAAATTCCCCCCACAAAAAATCTAAATAAAATCACTTCTACAAACATGTTATTCTCAGTATTGTATTATGCCTTGTGACAACTTAGTTTTACTTCATTGGTAGCTTTTTTATTTCCTTTTTCTTTGAAATGTGAGTGAGAGATGAACTGAGAGTTGGAGGTCTTGTGATATTGAGCAGCAGTAATGCAACCCCAGCGATCCTTGCTGTTGAAAATGTTGCACTTGTTACTGGCAGACTATGCTCAACTGTTGACGTTAATGCTAAAGTTATTCTGACTGATTTGTTCATTTTAATGCAGAATTTTTCATGAAGAAAATGGGACAAGTAAAAGTTGACGTAGCTTATAAATATTTTGTTTTAACCCGAGAGTTAAAGAATTTCAGCGTGGTTCACTACAGTTAAAAGCTGATTTTTCCAAGACAGTCCACTGACTGTTGTTTTTGTTGTTTCTGTTTCTAGCGGACGGACGGAGGTGCAGTCTGTGCAGTATGGAAAGGAGAAAGGCATCAAGGACAGAGTGTTTGCCAGGTAATGGACATGTGTTTCTGGGTTAATTCATTCTAGCCATCCCAAGCCTCTAAGGGTAGAGATGAACACCACACAAACTTGTGTTGAATTACTATTGTTTTTATTTTGGCCACAACCAAAATGAATGTCTTGGTGTGCGCAGATCTCCCAGCAAGCCATTGGCCAGGAAGTTGGTAGGCGGAACTGACTGGGAGTCGGTCAGCAGGAACAGCCTATCGGATGAGAGACTGGAGACCCAAAGCCTCCCCACTCGCTCGCCGCCAGGGACGCCCAATCAGTGAGTCCAAGTTTCAGGCTTCATACCAGGTTGAGGTTCACTTCAGCTTCACGTAAGACAATTGTGGCAGTGGAAATTTAAATGTAATCGTATTCAACATGGTTAGGCATATATTCAAAATTACTGTTTTGACAGCCAATTAATTACACTAATTGAGTTCATTTAGTTAAAAGGGAAGCCAGATATATTTTTAAAGCAACTACTGTTCAAGATTTCTTTTTTAGTTAAATTAATGATTAATGTTTGTAGAAGAAATACAAATATTGTCATTGGTAAGTCACTGTAGTCTGTAGTTTCTGTTCTTAAGAAACTGGTTCTGAAAAGGTTACCTCTCTTTGTTTAGTGGGCTGCCCGGTCTACCAGCTGCAATAGAGACTAGGGAGTCATTTCAGGACTGTATTGGCAAACGTGTACTGTATGCTGCAGAAGTGTCCTACAACAAGTCTCCGAAGCCCAAACATGACGTGTGACTTGATTATTTCTCCCCAAAAAAATCAACAACACATTGTAAAATTTCATGTCTAATCCTGGTAGTATCGTATCAAAGTATCCTTTAAAAAATGTTAAATCTACTTTATATAAGGTATATCAATCTATAAAGAGTTTCTGTATCAATACCAAGACAATATTAAGCCTCACAAGAACTTCGCCTGAACAAAAAACAATCTAGAATTGTGATTTGAATCAGAAATTTAGTCTGATTTAAGAAAAAGTAAATAAGAGTATGGTTCGGAACATGCAGTGGATGCCAGCTTTTGGGTACTTCATGTTTTGACACATGTCCAAAAGAACTCTATTTACAGAAAGTCACACATTTTAGTCGGTATCAAAAAGGTTTGGAGGTTGTACTGTATTCTCAGCCCTTTACCAATATTTGTCTTTGTGTGTTCATCAGGAACTCAATGTTTGTACAAGAGGGCACACGTCTACGTCCGTCGTCCGTTGGCCACCTGGTCGATCACGTGATCCACGCTTCACCCAGCCTGCCTGTCTTCTCTTCCTCCAATCACAAGTCGGCGTCGTCTACGCAGGCCAACAGCATCAGCTTAGACTCCACACCGTAAGTCTATGTCAGGGGGAAAGTTGTTGCTGTCATTCTCATTTTATTCCATGCTTTCTTGTTTTTTTTCCTGTCTTCCTCTGTATTCTGGTTTTGGTGGTGGCAGGGAATTAGATTTCACTGTTAATTAACCGCCTCATAAATAAAGCAAATAAACCTTTAATTTTGAAGTTTAATTTTACTCATCGGTGTTAGTGCCACTCTGTCTGACTGTACTGCTGAGTTGACTGGTTTTTAAATGTCTGTCTGTGCCTGTGGCTTCTCCCAACAGTTCACACCCTCTCTCAGTGTCACTTAGCTGGCCCCATTGAAAGATGAACCCTTTGAAAAACAGCCTGTAAAATGTGTTTATAGCGGGTAGCAGGGCGGAGAGGTTATACAAGGGCTGAACTAGGAATTAGTGTGTTTGTGTTTTCGGAATGTCCTTATTGTGCTCACACACTATAAAATATCCAGCGGATTCCTTGAACTAATAAAGTTCCACATTTCTGTTTCAAAGGCTAAAAGCCTATGAGTAAAAGAAAAATTGTGACTTTTAAAACTCTACATGCTGAAATCCGAAGTTCTTATTCGGTTCTTTTAAAGAAAGGCGGCATGTTAGAAAAAAAATCATGAAATGTTCCTACTGTTGAAAAGCATTATTGATTCTAAAAACAGAAAACACTCGTATTTGGAATCTGTCTTTCAGCAAACTTCAGTACTCTCATACCCCACCTTCTAATCCTCTTTGTTACAAAATGTTGAACTGATGATCACAAACCTGGTGGAATGTAAGGTGGAAACACTGCATCCTTGCCCCCAGTCATTTGCTCTCTTGCTCAGGTGCTCACTCACTCAGCAGTGCTTGGTAGACAATGTGTGAGCCTTTGTCCGAGCTAACACTATTACAGTATTCAGGATTCACTTCAGTGTTTCCTCTACGTTGATTTTGTAGTGGCGGCCAACCGTGGCAAAATTTCTGCCACCACGGTATCAGAAATAGGGCTGTACAAAAAAATGTAGTCGCGGTTGCCTTTTTAAATGATCCTGCCGACATAATGCACCCCCTGTTGGTTACCGCTCACATTGCATTTTAACAACAAGTAGAACTATTCAGAGGTCATTGGGCCCGTCCAGTTTAACTCCACATACTGAAGGAAAAAAAGAAAACTCCTAAAGGAAACACTGCACTTTATTGTCATTTCACTGAGTACTTGCATACACAGAAGAAGCCAAAAAAATGATACTCATCAGTTTGTCATTAGTGCAATTAATAAAAACAGAAAAGTGTGGCAAAATATGCATTGTAGATGCGGCATGCGTTTCGTGTGTGTGTGTGTGTGTGTGTGTGTGTGTGTGTGTGTGTGTGTGTGTGTGTGTGTGTGTGTGTGTGTGTGTGTGTGTGTGTGTGTGTGTGTGTGTGTGTGTGTGTGTGTGTGTGTGTGTGTGTGTGTAGAGATGGAAAGATGGAACATTTCTCAGTTGGAAGTCAGAGTGGTTAAGTAACATTACAGTGGTAGTTCCGCTGCCTACAAAGCTACACACATGCCAAGTTGTTGGCTCATCACTCTGTTACAGAGCCAAAGGATGACATAATGACCTGCTCTCTCTTCCTCAGACAACATTCACAATATCCATGAATAATATTTCATTGGCATTATGTGATTTGTCCATCACATTAGTCATTCTCAATACCCCTGAAATATCACCTTTTACGTAATTAGCACAAAAGAATCATGTTTTTCGAAGCTATGTGACGATCATTCTTCTCGTGTACGCATACTGTTATCGTACACAACCACAATCAACCTGTAGCACAAAAACTATCAACCATATTGTGAGGATGAGTAAGATTAAACTGAGTTGTTTACATGATGGCTTGACGTGATAACTTTCTGTAAGTAGAGTTAATTTGGACATGCACTGTATGGCAGGGAGAGGGAACATGGTGAGCAGTTTCAGCGTCCCAAGTTTCCAATTTTCTTGCCTTAATCATTTTCCCACTGTGAGGTCTTCTTAAAAGATTTGGTTCCAATCCAGATTACACTTTTTGGGGGAGCTAATCAATTCTAAATCTAATATGCAATAACCACCTCTTTGCCCCAAATACATTTGATGCTGCCTTTATTTTTGGTGAGAATCCGGCATCCCTAATCTCAAAGATCCATATACAGTGACTGTATATTTGCAACCCAAGCTGACATGGCGCAATCTTATTCCAATATGTTCACGTCTGTCATTTTGCTCAGGCTCATAATCCAAATTGTCCCAATGTTCCTCCCAAGACTTTCCTCCAATAAACGCTAAATCGGAATCTGCTTTCTCTCCCGCAGGCCACAGTTATATGCATAAGAAATCCAACAAAGCCATAGCCCTCAAACACTCTCTATAATGTTCTGTTTTTAGCTGCGTATAGTGAAAATTATCTGTTTAGCTTACCACGGCACATTACCGTTATTTTTTTGTTTTGTTTTTAAATGCAGTGTGTGTATATTTTCTTGACAGTGGCAGGGAACAAAAACGTACAATTATAATATACTGTAACACAACATCGAATGCAACTTTATTTGATGTCACGATAAATCACTTTGTATGCTATATTCAGATCTGTTTCTTTACAGTTGCAAAGGCTGGCTTCGGAAAATCATTTTGTTGGAAAAAAAAAACGCTTGGATGTGCGCTTAAAGTTTTTAAATTTATCTTTTGGGGGTTTTGAATGCAACATGGTGCTTTATTAGCAGCTTGTTTAAGCCTTGGGCTGCGGTTGAAAAGTCAAAAGTTAACTCCTATGTCCTTTACTAACCACTTTTCCTTAACCCCAATGGTAAACGTCATGAGGTCAAGGAAAGATGTGAAGGAGAATTCAAAAGGAAGTAGGAAAAGACAACCGTGGTGCGAGGAGAATCAGACTGCCCTTACACTCGGCTGCGTCATCATGCGACGGAGGATGTTATTGACGTGATTCTGCCAGTGAAACTACGCAGTTCCGAGGGTGGACTACAGAAAGTTGATCTGGATACTTCCGCCCGTGGCTTCTCACTGTGTCGTTTTACACATGCACTATAAACGTGGACAAATATTACTGCATCGCCATTTTATTTCCCATTTTATTTTGCATTGATTATGTCTGTTCATGTGAAGCACTCACTGCATGTAATTTCGTTAAAGCACTGAGCTGTAGGCTTTGTTATATAGGTGTTCTGCAAATAACTTTATTATCAATATTGGTTTCTCAAGCTCACCCTACTGCCCGCTCATTTATCCACATGAATCCTGATTATTGTAGGGAAATAATTGTTAAATGTATGCAAGATAAGCAGAACGTGTTAGGCCTACGGATCTACTGTACATATTGAATGTTACATGGTTGCGGGTGGGTGAAAGAAATACATTATTAATGAGGACAATATTCTCTAAACTGTAAACCAAGCAGAGCCGAGCTGTCCACTGCTGCTCCTCTGTACGCATTTACACACGAAGACAGCAGTCAGCGATGTACTCTATTGATTATTTCAGAAGTTGAAAGTCGAGTTATGTTTTCTCCGTCAAGTTTATAACTACAGTTTTTAGTTTTGCTGTTTAAATGTCCCACGATAGCATTACTGCGCGCATGATGAAAGCAGCCTCTCTAACCATTACAGTAAATCTTAAAAAAAAAACTCATACATCACTACAATACATCATTAAAAATGCAAAAGCCTACAGAGACTGTAGAGGGGGAGTGAAAATAACTTTTTTGGGTTGGTGTGGGTGGATGATTTAAGGCAGGGTTCGAAATGACTTAAGACTCTTGGGGGGTCCCCTAAAATGTAATTATAAAAAATACTGAAGACTACCTTGCTACACTATATACTGCAGGCATATTATATTGACATATTTTGAAGGTGGGATAATGGTCTTGGGATGTTTTTCATGGTTTGGGCTAGTCCCAGTATTGTAGTGGTGTCTGGAGAAGTGGATTGGCTATAATCTAACAGGTAACCCTCTAATTCTGGAGCAACAAAGTTACAGCACCTTATATAAATCCCTGACATGACAAAGTGGATAACAGTCATTCTTTCCTTGAGCAAGGAAGTTAACTAAGTTACCTAAATCCACCAGGTGTACTCATTATGGCAGCACCATGCACCTTCAAAGGGTTTGATCAAATACAAATGGCATTTCTCATCCCTTATGTTAATGGAATTTGTAAAACAACTAGCCGCTGGATTGAATAATAATGATGTCTATAAAGACTGTACCTACATTAGATGGTTTACTACAATCTATAACCTGAACTAAAATCTTTAGGGACACGTTTAAAAAAAAAAAAGCCATTAAAATGACAATAATCCAATAGTAACCACATTATTCAAAATCAACATGTTAAGTGACCAGGCACATATTTTATTTATTTATATAAAAACTTCATCAGGTTAGTGTTAACTGGAGTTGGAGAGAAGACTTACAGAACAGTAGCTTGACTGGCCTCAGCTGAGCTTGATTTGGCTGGGCTGGGCTAGGCTGCTGTGAGCTGGCCTTTTTAACTGTATTCTATAGTGCAAAATATTGTTTTAATTACTATTATTATGGTAAAACATTTGGCTATATTAATTTAATTTTAATGAAGAAACCTGCGGACAATTGACCAATATATCTACAATTTCACCCAGCAACAGCCATGGTATAACAAAAGCACAATTTACCCTTGAAGAAAGTCGGTAATCAATTTGCTCAAATTACATTCACTTTAATCAACTCACACTTGAATTAAGTCCTCGCTATCTTTCGTAATCACTGACTGGACAATTAGATTGTTATGCTAGCTTTGAATAACTAGTCTAACTGCTATATGTCTGCTGTTAGCTGGCAGATTATTTGGCTTCATACCTAGCTATGCTTCATACACATACAGCTAGCAAGAAACGTTGACAGACGCACTCTTCTAATCATTACGTTACACTGGGTATCTAAATTAGTTAATGCAACTTTTGATATAGGATTATTATAAATTATGGAGATATAAACATAATCGAAGCACTTACAGGATTTTCATTAGGGATTTCACTCTTTGTGAGGCTTCGTTTTTGCCACGTTCAACAATAACATACGTGTGCGCCATAGACTGTACTGTATGCGCCGGAGGACCACAACAACAATCTGTGATGCCATTAGCTGCCCTGATTGCTGCCCAATCACGCTAGGAAATAAATACATTGTTATAAATATAAAAAGTCACTAAAGACCTATAATTTTCACAATCATTTTTAATTAATGTTAAAAATATTTGTCAGGGACCCCCCAAAATCTAAAAATAAATTCTTATAGGGGGTCCCTAATGACTTATGGGGGGTCCGGGACCCCCCCAGATCCCCCTCATTTCGAACCCTGATTTAAGTTAATTGTTTTGGATGCTGCCAGAGCTGATCCGCGCATTCTCACATAATACTTTCACCGTCCAACATGGCCAAAATAATGTAGTCATATCTGTAATGACTTTCAACCACACACACACAAACACATTTATATTTTTTAATTTAACCTTTATTTATCCAGGTAAGTCAATTGAGAACAAATTGTCATTTGCAACGACGACCTGTCACATTCACACAGTTCCACATTCATACCTGGAAGCTGCCCAGTACAACCCCAGTCTGATCTGCTGGCCACTGAGCAGCTCAGTGGTGGTAATGAGGGAGGGGACAAGCTCTGCTCTTTCACTTTCCCCCACCCAGTTATTTTTATTCTGTCTGTCGGAGGATTGAACCGAGGACCTCCCGGTCACAAGCTCACTTCATTAACTTTTAGGCCACCACTATATATTGAAATAAGCCACTGAGGGGCGAACCGGTGAACTTGCTCTGGGCTAAAAATAAATCAACGTCCGGGGCTCTGTATAACTTCGGATTCAGCGATCCATTCATTCTCAGTTCTGTCAACACGTGCTCACTGTAATTTGACGCGTGGGAGACGAGAGTAAAAACCACTCAAACAGCTCCATGAGGTACATTATCATTATTGTTCGATGTGTTGCAATGTCTCACGGAAAATAAAATGTACGCACGGGATTACGGCTGCCTGTGCTACTGCACACCCTATTATTCTGAATATGAACGTTGAAATGTTGATGCGTCGCTTTAAATTATGTTGCCGCAAAAACTTGTGGGAAGGCAATTATCTCCTTTCCTTTTGTAAAGATGGTCCAGTGTATCCTAGGAAGCACTGACACACCTTTCCTCATAACTTGGATCATTCGAATGGCTCTTATCATGGCAGCCACCTAACTACTTCCGGGTCATTTCACTCCGTTAGGAACCTTCCTAAGCAAAATTGACTATTCGACCGCAGCCTTGGTCTTCTCATGTACCCGCATGGGATTCTTCTGTCACTGTGCACACTCTTTTAGTTCTATCCTCTGTCAATTCATATTCTTTTAGCAAAATAAGACCAGTTAGGATTATGTTAACAATCAAAGCATTTGACAGACAGAAAACTAATAAACAGGGCTTAGTCATGGGGTAAATATCCTTGTCCCAGGGCTTTGGCTATGTTGTGGTATGGCATGAAGACAATTTCATATCAATTCAACCATCTGTGTCGTGTTGAGGAAACACTAATGTAGGAGGATGTTCAGTCTTGGCTCAGGCCTGCTGTATGCTGCCCTCCTGAGAGCTTGACCTGGTTGTGACCCATAATAGATGTTAGTTTCCGTGTGTGTGTGTGTGTGTGTGTGTGTGTGTGTGTGTGTGTGTGTGTGTGTTTGTTTAAGACGCAAAGTGGCACCAGCAGCAGCAACCAAAACAAAGGCAATGCTCTTTGACTAGCGCGCACACACACACACACACAACCCCCACCCCCCACAGAGTGAGCCATGATGCTCCTGAAAGCCTTACCTGACTGACCCTGTTACATCGTACACACTGACTGGCTTTTATTGTCTGGATGACGGAGGGGGGGTGTTTTCCTTCCTCCTGCAGACCTTTTATTGAGGTTAATGCATTGTGACTAACATGGTGCCATTAAGCCTCTATGTCTCTCGCAAATCTTTCTCAAACCCGTTTTTTTTTTTTTCTCTGTATGTTTGTGCCTTGGGTTTCCCACCATCTTTAAAAGGCCTGCCTTGTTTCATAAGCAGTTATTCTGCTAAATGGCAAATTGTGAGATTCATTGCTCATTTTACAATTGTGATCGAGTAAGGTTTTGTTCTGTACAGGATACAAGTGTGGTCATTTAGAATAGTGATGCAACGGAGAATTATCACTTTGCCCAACCAGACTGGTTCTGAAAAATACTTAACCGTTAATATTCATCTGAATAACGCTTTTCTTTATTTCCTTTCTCCTTCTCTCGGTCCTTGACCCCCCCCCCTCTCTCTCCTCTCTGTCTTTGCCTCTATCAGGTCTCCAGAGGGGCTAGATGGCCAACCTCCGGCTCTGCCCCCCAAGCAGCTGAGCAGGAAGACCTTGAGCCAGATCATCCAGGCCCACTCCCAGCAGAGCCTTCTGGACAACCACCTTAACGAGATGTACGATGTTCCGGTCAATGCTGATAAGACCACGGTCAGTATGGCAACACAACACAGTAACACTCATTACATATATAAAAGAAAAAGGGAGTATGATGCCCAGTTACATAAAGCATTTAAATAAAATATTCATCCTAGTAGTCCTCGTCAACATCTTTGACAAAATATGGTGCACAAATTTAAATGCATTTCCTCAGGAGATTTCGTTAAATGGATTGTTTTATTATGTGGTGTATGTAAATTTGATGCATCAGTGTCCAATGTTGCTCTTACAGTTAAATGGAGTAGTCCCTCATGATAATCTGGTCCTGATCAAGATGAGACCTGACGAACACGGACGTTTTGGCTTCAATGTCAAGGTGGGAGCCGATACTAGTTGGGGAAACAATATGAAAAAAATCTGTTCATGGTCCATTTATCTTTTTTGTTCCTTGGCTCATCTCTTCATCCATCTTTTCGTTTTCCTTCTTGTTTATGCCAAGTATTCAAAACAATTGGCACAGATTGTCTGTATGCATCAAGACCAATTCCTTTCTGCTTGCCTAAACTGTTAACTCTTTCCTAGAAAGAAAGGAAACGTGTGCAAAGTTAACTGATGTTACCTACGTGTGTTTTCTGTGTGTCTCCAGGGTGGAGCTGACCAGAAGATGCCCATCATTGTGTCTCGAGTGGCTCCGGGAACATCAGTAAGTCAAAAGCCACCTAGTCAGTAGATGACAACGACTACTACTACTGTATTTTCTTTTCCTTGTGCTGAGCACAGGATATAACAAATGCAGCTTCACAATTAGCTGCTATTTTAGCATTCTCATACCTGACATTTCTCCCATATAAGAAACATCTAATACCTTCTATCACACTAAACATGTGTTACTAATTAAATAATGATATCTCACCATTCTTATTGGGCCTTCATTTGTCTTTTCTTTGTCTGTCTTTCTTCTCGTCCTTTGCCCTCTGTTTCCCTCTCCCTCTGCAGGCTGACCTGTGTGTGCCTCGCCTTAACGAGGGTGACCAGGTGGTCTTAATTAATGGACGGGACATCTCTGACCACACCCATGACCAGGTGGTCATGTTCATCAAAGCCAGCTGTGAGAGCCATTCTGGAGAGCTCATTCTATTGGTCAGACCAAATGGTGAGCTGTTCCCATTGGTTGGCTCTCCCGTGTCTCTTTTACCTGTTTAGTGTTTAGTGAGTGAGGAATTGCAGAACTATGCCCAAGCGTCACCCCAATTACTAGGGTTGATGCTAGACTGGATGGTCCGGAGGGACCGGTGAAGGCATGACATGCCCTACTCTGCCACTGATTGGCTTACCCTGTTAATCTTACCTTAACCTTCAACAATCTCACTCCTCATGCCTAAACCTAACCCACCAATGAACCAAACAGAGGTTGGCCATGCTTTTGCCCGTCGCTTGGGACAATCCATTCTAGCATCAACCATTTACTAGTCTAACAGCTATTCTTAAACCCTTTACTAAATTTGTTTATGGAGTTCTTCCCTAATTTCCTAACTTGTTTCAACCAGTTAATTTCAAACTAGTGATTTACTAATTTGACGTTGCTAGTTCTGTCCAATCAACAGTGTAAACAGGAAAGCACTGTATCATCACAAGCTGTAACATAACTGCCATAAATATGAACCATATTTCACAGGCTTCCTCAACAGATAGTTTGCTCTGTTGTCATGGAGATAGTTCAGTTGTCATCTCGCGACTTAAGTATCATACCGTCATCATGTCATATATCGGGTCATTTCATTAGCAAGCTATTTTTTTCAGTTGGTTAAGCCAGCTAAGGCACAGTTTAGTAACAAGTATTCTCTCTATGTAAGAACTACTTGGTATGGTGCAACCCATTTTAATCCAGTGATGCATGACTATCCACTTTGTAAGCATCTAAGTGATTATAACTATGCAAAGTGTAACACAGGGACAGCTGGTGCAGCCCACAACTGAAGATTAACAGCTACACATCTGGTCACCAGGCTTGATTCTTTTTGTGGACTGCTTAATCTCACCATTTCAATTTTAAAGGAGCTGTATGAAGCTGTACATTTTGCTTTTCTCTACATCTCAGCTAAATGTATTCGCCGTGTAGAGAGATGGCAAATCATAATCCTTTAATCAGCATAAGTGAAGGCGGAAGGGAGCTTTTTAAAGATGATGAAACATGTAAATCTTTGGTATTTTAACTGGGTCAAAAAGGGATTTATGGATTCTATCGTCTCTTATATCAGAGTAGATATAAGGTTGCATCAGTGTATTGATTATTCCTATTATTTGATTTTGCTGTTTTTTCTTCCTTCCATTTAGGCATATAGATGAACTTTATATTCAGTGCTTTGGTTGTGACTTGTAGTGTTTTTTTTTTATCTTGGATGTTTTCTTTCTTCATTATGTACTTAATGTAAATCACCTCCCCCAGGCCTCAACTTACATAAACCGTGAAATATTTCTTCTCTGTCCCATTCAGCCATCTATGACGTGGTGGAGGAGAAGGCGGACACGGAGCCAGATTTTCAGTATATTCCTGAGAAGTCCCCTCAGGACCCCACCCAGCTAGACCAGCATGCTTTGAGGGACTCTATGGTCACACTGAAAGAAGGCCTGAGTAGTGGAGCCATACTGGCACAGTTTGATGTAAGGAGAAAGACATAGAGATCAACGCACACGTGAATAGATACTGTGCATATATGCTCTCACAGAGATACACACAACATTTTGGGAATAGTTTTTTATTGATTTGATTGATGAGTTTTATTTTCTTGAGCATTTGTCACACATTTCTTTCCTCCTTCCTATTCCCATAGCTTCCTGTCCTTTATCATATTCACTTAACAGCTTCCTGTTTAAGCTCTTTGTTGTGCTTTTACGGAAGAGGAATGCTAGATACACACACACACACAGACGCACACACACACACACACACAAATAGATTCATATATGAACCCAAAGTTATTGCACGACATCGCTGATGCACACAATACTTTAAATGTTGGTAAAATATTTTCACACATTTGAAGAAGTTTAGCACATATACTTACACAGCGTTTACTGATCTTCTTTCTGTTACTACAACTTTTAAAATAAATTGATGTTCCTTTTCTTACAGCAACTGTACAGGAAGAGGCCGGGGATGACCATGCTGTGTGCCAAATTACCTCAGAACATTTCCAAAAATCGCTACAGAGACATCTCTCCATGTACGTGATTGCACACCGTTATCTATTTCTGTCGGCTTGTGCGTTTAAATATGTACCGACATTGTTCTTTTCCATGATACTCTCTCCTCCATGCATTTTTTTTCTTCTTCTGGAAATCTTTTCTTTCTTCATTTGTCAATTGGTTGTTTGTTTTATCTCTATCTGGAATCTTACCCTCTTTTTTTGTCTCCCTCTGCAGATGACGCCACGCGGGTCATTCTGAAAAGCACAGATGACTACATCAATGCAAATTACATCAATGTGAGTTTGTTCCTCCTCATTTTTCTCTCCGTCAATATCTCTGCGTTTTGCTCGTTTGAGGCATGGTGGGTGGTCTGTTTTGCTAACCATCCAAACACATGTTGAAACACTGGTCGCCTGTACTGGTGAATGAATTAACCACATGAGCTTTATAAGCGAATAACATTGTGAGTTAATGTTTTGCATGTTTTTGAGTCAGCCAGTGAAGCTATCAGCAGCTTATGCATGCAATTAATTTAAGCCCCTTTCAGACATCTGATTAAGTAATGCCTTTTTGGAATTCAAACTTGGGTCTTTGTTACATAAATACCCTGTAATGGCTGTATTATACATGGTAGGAACTTGACAGATAGACTAGCACGCTCAAAACCCCAGTGAGCTGGAAAATAATGACATGACGAAAGAAAGTAATTCTCAGTTTTTTCTAACAGGCAGCATCAATAATCATATTTTTCAGTTAAATGATTTTTTTATTTCTATGGTTTAATTAATGATCATTGTTTTGATTTCATTTTATTAGCATCCCCCTTAGCTGATGCAGAACATCAGCTACTCTTCCTGGGGTCCGCTTTTTTGTATGTTTTAACCCTTTTTGTTTAGGCATGCTGTTATTATAGACGTAATGTAACTGATTTTAATGTTAATCATTGTATTTTAGGATGCCTATTGTCAGCTGGCCGGGGACTACAGCTGGAAATTAGCCGTTGAGGCAAAAGTTGCTCCTTTTACTGTATAGTTCATTAAAAGGGACTGTCCACGACATTATAAACTAAACTAACCTAAACACAAAACATTACAACAGATAAGACTTTTTCAGACAAAATCGCCATGTAACCGTAGAACTAGCATTATTCTTTCTTGCAACTATACATATTCCTCTTCATATACTCTTATAAATATTACACTAAATATGTAAGCACTGAATATAGAAAAGTTAAATATAAAGTATACATATAAATATTCCTATACATAAAAAGTACAAAATGTAATTACAAAATGTAGTTACAAAATATGGTTACAGGCATAGGGCCCTTAGATGTTGCTTTACTTGTTTTTTAAAGCTCACTTTATTGTGCGCTTTAACAATCTCAGCTGGAAGTGAGTTCCATGCAACCATACCTCGATACAATACTGTACGTTTCATTGATTGTGTTTGAAATCTAGGAACTATGAAAAGACCTCTGTTGGCATGTCTGGTGGGGTATTTATGTGTGTTAGAGCTAAATGTGTGTTGACTTTAAAACAATTAGGAATTTTCAATTAATTAATGTTTCTAACAAAAGCCAGGAGTGATGCTGGTAGTATCTCCTCAACTTTCAATCAGGAGAGATTGACATGCATGTTGTTTACATTAGACCTAAGTGGACATTGAAGGGCAAGACGAGCTGCTCTGTTCTGAGCCAGCTGCAGTTTTCCTAGATGCTTCTTTGCAGCACCTGACCATATCATTGGGCAATAGTCTAGATGTGATAAAACTAGTCTGCAGGACTTGTTTGGTCAAGTGGGGTGCTAGAAAAGCATCTTATATATTTATATATATATATATATATATATATATATATATATATATATATATATATATATATATATATATATATATATATATATATATATATATATATATATATATATATATATATATATATATATATATATATATATATATATATATATATATATATATATATATATATATATATATAGATATAGATATAGATATAGATATAGATATAGATATAGATAGATATAGATAGATAGATATAGATATAGATATATATCTCCCCATCTTTACAACAAGAGAATATATATGCCTTGTCCACAACAGTTTACAATCTAAAATAACACCAAGAAGCTTTGTTTCCTCTACTTTCTCAACAGCTACATGGAGCAGATTCAGCTGAGGGCTAGAGCTCAAAGAGTGATTTTTACCAAATAAAATGCTTTTAGTCTTTGATATGTTAAAGAATAATGTCTTGCTAGTAACCCATTCTAGTGCTATCTGCAACTCTTTGTTGAGGGTTGCAGTTATTTCATTAATAGTAGGTGCATACATGTATATTGTTCTATCATCTGCATACATGGAAACATGGGCTTTTTTAAAAGTAAGTAGAAGATTATTAGTAAAAACAGAAACTAGTAAAGGGCCAAGTGATCTTCCTTGTGGAATTCTACACTCTACATGTTTTGTATCAGAAAAGCTTCCATTAAAGAAAACTCTTTGTGTTCTATTGGATAGGTAGCTTTCTATCCATGATAAATCAGATGGAGCAAAACCATAACACATGAGTTTTTTCAATAATAATTTGTGATCAGTGACATCAAAAGTCTAGCCGTACTGCTCCCACAATATTCTTCTGATCGGTTTCTTTCAACCAATCATCCGTCATTTGTGTAGGTGCAGTGCATTTTGAGTGACCTACCCTATAGGCGTGCTGGTTCTCGCTTGTCAAATTGTTAACAGAGAAGTAGCACTGTATCTGGGTTAAATACAATTTTTTTCCAAGAGTTTGCTAAGAACCAGTAACAGACTAATTGGTTGGCAGTTAGTGCCGGTGAAGTCAGTCCTAGCTTTCTTTCCTGGTGGAGGACTAACTTTAGCTTCTCTCCAAATTTGGGGAAAAACATTACTTGCCAGGCTTAAATTGAATAGGAGTGACAATTTGGTCAGCAACCATCCTCGGTAGCTTTCCATCCCAGTTGTCAATACCAGGTGTTTTTTTATTATTGATAGACAATTCCTTTTTCAGCTTTTCTATACTCACTTTACACAATTAAAAAGGACAGTTCTTCTGAGTTCTGATGGATCACAACTTGTTGTTGGCATTTCCCACCTTAGTTTACACACTTTGCTAATAAAATTATCATTAAAATGATTGGCAATTTCTAAAGACCAATCTGACTCAATGAAAGATGGAGTTGAGTTACTCTTTCTGCCCATGATATCATTTAAGGTACTCCAGAGTTTTTTTCCATCGTGCTTTTATATTATTTATTTTAGTTTCATAATAAAGTTTATTCTTCTTTTTGTTCATTTTATTCACATAGTTCCTTAGTTTACAGTATGTCTGCCATTCACATCCAGACCTTTTTGCCACTCATTTTGCTTTATCTCTTTCATCCATACATTTTTTCAAATTCTCATCAATCCAAAGGGCACTAACAGTTCTACCGGTCATTTTCTTGACCGGTGCGTGCTTTTCAATAACTGGAAGCAACAATTTCATAATACATCAAGTGCAGCATCTGGGTCCATCTTTTTACTCCCATCAGACCAATAAATATTTTTAACATCATCCACATACGACTCACAGCAGAATTGCTTGTATGATCTCTTAAACACTACTTTAAGCCCCGCCTTTGGAACTTTGACTTTTCTGGATATCGCTACTAGATTATGATCGCTAAATCCAATGGGAACCGATACGGTTTTTGAGCACAGTTCTACAGCATTAGTGTTAATGTGATCAATGGACGTGGATGATATAATTCCTGTACTGTTATTGAATACCCTGGTAGGTTGATTAATGACCTGAACCAGATTACAGGCGCTGGTTACAGTGAGAAGTTTCTTTTTTAGTGGACAACTTGATGAAAGTAAATTAATGTTCAGGGCTCCCAGGAGATAAATCTCATTATTCACATCACATACTCTTTCAAGCATTTCACACAAATTATCTAAATACTGACTGTTAGAACTTGGTGGCCTATAACAACATCCCAACAGCAGAGGTTTTAAATGAGGCAGGTGAACCTGCAGCCACAACATTTCAACAGCACTTAACATTAAGTCCTCTCTGAGCTTAACAGGAATGTGGCTCTGAATCTTTATATTGCAACTCCTCCCCCATAGGTATCCCTGTCTCTTCTATAGATGTGATATCCCTGTATTGCCACTATAGCATCATTAAGTTGGTATCAGAGATGGCCAGTATATGATTGTTATCAATGTCCTGAACCTTATTTCTAAGGCTCCATATATTAAGATGGGATTTGTGTGTGTGTGTGTGTGTGTGTGTGTGTGTGTGTGTGTGTGTGTGTGTGTGTGTGTGTGTGTGTGTGTGTGTGTGTGTGTGTGTGTGTGTGTGTGTGTGTGTGTGTGTGTGTGTGTGTGTGTGTGTGTGTGTGTGTGTGTGTACCCACGGGCTTGGCTCTTTCCACTCTCTCAGCCTTTTGGGAGGGAGGGAGGACAATGAGTCTGTCATAGCGGATGTATGCAATGTTCCCTTCACCTCTTTCAGCTTTATAAGATAAGATCTTTTCGCTTCTGGCGTATGGCCTCAGTATAGTCCTCATTTAGGAAGATGTCAGTTCCTTTCAGTTTAGGTCCCCTGTCCAGAACGGCCATCTTATCCTTGAATCGTAAGAATTTCACCACTATTGCCCTGGATTTGTCACCTGAGTTGGTTCCCGTCCTGTGGGCTCACTCCACCTATATCTTCTTTTCATCCATCTGTAGCTTTACTGCGAGCATCTCACGAACTTATCCTCGGATTCCTCCCAGCTCTCACGTGGGGACTCAGGAATGCCTTCTACAATTATATTATTCTGTTTTGATTGACCCTCAAGGTAGTCAGCTTTTCCAGTCATTGTTAAGACTGATACTGATGGTACCGATGTCTGTGCGTGCTTCTTTGTTTTTTGTATTCAACTCCCTGCAAGTCTCTTTTAGGTCTTCCACTTCTTTTTGGGAAAACTGCAATTAGGTCGTGGACCTCTTTAATCATATCATCCATTCTTTTGTTGGTTGAATCAACCAAGATTTGGACGAAGCACTTGAAGTTGTTTTCTTGCTGCGTTAGCAACTGCATGTGGACATATTTTTGTTGCTTTAAAAGAGCTCGTACCTGTGATAGACTGACGCCGTCCTCTCCTTTCGGTTTGGGTGTCATGGTTAGAGCGTGGGTTGACAATTGCTCCACGTACTTCCAGCCGGGGCAGGTAGCAGGGCAGACATTGTAAGCGTGAGGACACTCGTCTCCGCTTCTCGCTCGTCTAATCAACCATATGCATCCACTTATACATTTCCTCATCAACGTCATCATTTATTAGACAGAAATACATCCTGCTGGCTATTGTCAATCTGATAGTGCCCAGGCATAGTTAAAAATGACAAGACGCCCAGTTGTTAGTCACATTTAATTTCTATTTGCTCTGTACGTAAAGTGTTTGGATATTGATCCTCTGAGCAGTTTGCAGTGATAAAAGTTTTAATTTAGAGGGAATGATGGTCTGATGGTTAAAGTAGTTTTCTGTGAATTGGTTTTTTTTTTCTCAATTGCGCCCCATTGTTTGGTAAAAAGCGTCCAGGAAAACACATTTATACGACTGATCTGACATGAGAAGAACTTCCTTGACAACCTGATTTTATTTTTGAAATGGGCGGCAGTGCTCTTTAGAAGTTGGAACAAGACGCCCAACTAATATACCTGTGTTTATTTAACCCTGTGCTGCTGTTAACATTGGTGTTATGGGATGGCATTCAATTACTTTGTGTCATGATGATAACGTTACTAGGTCTGACCTTGTTAAGTGACTCAGAGGCGTATATAAAGGAGACCAACCGCTGCGATCTCACCAGCAAGTTCAAGTATCGAGCGAGCATGTCTGAAAGGGGCTTGATTTCTTTTTTGGCCAAAGTTGAAGTGGTTGTACCTTTTTAGGGAAACCTGAGAACATGTAGACCTCTGCACTCCTGGAAACACACAAAGCACATCCTTTCAGTTGAAAATAATTTAAAAAAAGAAGCTGTAAAGAGAGATCCTTGCAACCTAATATCTCTGTATCTCAATATGTGTGTGTGTGTGTGTGTGTGTGTGTGTGTGTCTCTCTCTTTCTGTAGATGGAGATTCCAGCCTCGAGTCTTATAAACCGCTACATAGCATGCCAGGGCCCCTTGCCCAACACCTGCCCCGACTTCTGGCAAATGACATGGGAGCAGGGCTCATCTATGGTGGTCATGCTGACTACACAGGTCGAGAGAGGACGGGTACGTAAAATAATTCTTCAAAGATGAGGACTGGAAACCACATATGGACTGCAGCATGTTGGAAGAAAAAACAAAACTGCACAATAAAGCCTGGCACTCAAACGTAAAGAGAGGGCTGCATCACTTTAAATTTAGCTAGCCTGATAAAACCTAGCTTTGCCGTTCGTAGAAATCCCAATCTCTGATACCGAGTGAGTCTGTTTAGTGCCAAAATATAATGGCTGTGTATCATGAAATGCACGTCTAGGTGAGATACTTAATGTCTCAATTTGTCCTTCAAAATATTTCAGCATTTACAACACACTGCAAAAAGGTGTTTACTGTTAAAACAATAGAACTAAGATCCCTTAATCATCAAACTAGGTGTGAATTTTCAAAAAGAAAATGTGCATAGTATGCTAATTCCTCTTGACATTAGAAAGAAATGTTTATTTGCAAAAGGAAAGGGCTGTGACAGGAGCATTGGCGTTTTTTTAATGATTCCAGATGGGCTGAATGTATTGGATAGGATATACAATATATTTGTGTAGCAAAAGAACAGATGGTAAACTTAAGAGAGATGCTATTCTGTAGCAGAGCCTGACCTCTGACCCCTATGCTAAGAATAACAGTTGTGACCAGTTAATTAAATGAAATGTGCAGTTGTTAACAGAATACTTCTGTCTGTTTTATAGGTGAAGTGTCACCAGTACTGGCCCAATCCAGACAGCAGCACCACCTACGGAGACTTTACAGTAATGTGCCACAATGAAGAGGGCAATTCTGCCTTCCTGGTCCGGGAGATGACTCTCATGCACATACCGGTAAACAAACGCACACACACACACACACTCACACACTCAAAAGAGAAAAAAAAAAAAATGCCGAAATGGGAGGAAAACAAGGACCAAATCAGGGGAACCAGAGAATGAACCATAGCAGGTTAGAGAGAAGAGCGAAGGCATCAGAGAAAGACGCGGGGCGGTCCAATCAAAGCAAGGGACCAGTGTCTCAGGAAGGATGAGCCACTGAGGACCCCGAGGAGGTGTGTTGCCGTAGTGACCGGTGTGGGCTGTTCTTTTTCTGGCTCCCACCGCTGCATTCGGGCCACGTACTGGGAATCCGGTTACCATGGCAACCCGGCCGCCCCAGTCAGTCACACTGCTGAAGCAGAGAGCGAGGAAGAGAAACCAAACAAAGAGTGGGACGATGCTAGTTTGAAAAACAGAAATGGAGATGTTGATGTTGAAGCCTTTTTGATGCTTACAGGTCATGTTGCATCTTCTTAAGGGAAGGCTTGATTTTTAGTTTGTGGATGCAAAATGGTGCCCTGTCATTGTGTCGTGTAACATACTGTATGTAACACACTGTGTCGGCATTGAGGACAAATTCGACATTTGATGGAGGATCAAATGTCCATGCCGTTTCCTCGTCATTTCCTGCTCTCTTGTGTTTTCCCGATCGCTTCCCTGTGTGTTGGCCACGTATCTTGACCTTTTGAAATATATGGCTGTAGGAGGAGGAGAATTAGCATTCTCCTCTGCCTGTGATTGTTGCTATGGAGATAGATGTGTTACCATAGTGATGTAGCGAGGCAATAAAAGAGGAACACAGGGGCTCTGACTCGCACATGAAACAGTAGTCAGTACTTGGTGTGTGTGTGTGTGTGTGAGACAAAGTTTGACATTTATTTATAGTTTGATTGCAGCAACATCCAATGTCCATTTTGTGGTAGAGCTACAGGGAATATAGTCTTGAGTATCTGGTGTTTTGATAAAATGAGAACAACAAACAAGCTGAATCACCAAGTGGACCAGCGAAGTGGACAAAATTAAAGCACTCTTTGTTATTCACACTATCGTTTCATAACACGTTTAAAGGCCATAATTACACAACAAGGGGCTGACACAGAGCTCAATGAAGCATGCTAGGAGGTCGCCCACATGAAATACAATAACCTGTTTTGGGTTCTCAGGATGAATGATATCTGAGAATAATTCATTACTGAGTAAGCTTATGTGTTGACTGAGGTGAGAGTGAATGCCCTCAGTTTGTTTCCATTAATAAGAAGCCTTTAAGGCAGAACATGAAAAGTCATTCATTTTCTTCTTTTCCGTGTGTGTGTGTGTGTGTGTGTGTGTGTGTGTGTGTGTGTGTGTGTGTGTGTGTGTGTGTGTGTGTGTGTGTGTGTGTGTGTGTGTGTGTGTGTGTGTGTGTGTGTGTGTGTGTGTGTGTGTTTGTGTGTTTGTGTGTTTCAGAGTGAGCAGCAGAGAGAGCTTACCCAGATTCAGTACCTGGCTTGGCCAGACCACGGCGTTCCCGATGACTCCACCGACTTCCTGGACTTCGTGGCCCTGGTGCGGACCAAACGGGCCGGACAGGACCAGCCAGTGGTGGTACACTGCAGGTACAGTTGCTCTTCCTGCGAATCATTTCAAGCGGGGCGACCCATTTTCAGGACAACGCTGCAATGTTGTTTGACTGGCACGTTCGACTCATCAACTCGACTCTAATTCTCGGTCGTCCGTCATTTTTTTTGTTCCAGTGCGGGGATTGGTCGGACAGGGGTTCTGATCACCATGGAGACGGCACTGTGTTTAATGGAGTGTGGTCAGCCGGTGTATCCTCTAGATATCGTCAGGACCATGAGAGACCAGAGGGCCATGATGATCCAAACGCCTGTAAGTACTGTAGACTAGGGCTGAGAAAAAAATCGATTTGATTTAAAAATCGAGTTGGTAGGTCAAATCGATTCATATTTTCAAAAAAATCGAAATCCAAATACAGTATAAATAATTTGGATGTTCAACAATCTTTGTTGCACACTGCACAGTGACTTTTCAGTTAGAGAAAGGGTTTTCCTGTGCAATTTTGTTTATGTTGATGCACAATTAAATACAATAAATATATATTTTTAAAATATATTTACAGTTCACAGTTATTTTTGTTTTAAATGGAAAAACAAAGGTAAATTGAGTTTTTTATAAAAAAATCGCCCAGCTCTACTGTAGACACACGTCCATTTGTCTGTGTAGCTGCTCTCAGCCCCTTCAAACCGTGCGCTAAAATATCTCTCTCTCTCTCTCTCTCTCTCTCTCTCTCTCTCTCTCTCTCTCTCTCTCTCTCTCTCTCTCACACCATTCCCCCCCCCACACACACACACACACACACACACACACACACACACACATCAGAGCCAGTACCGATTTGTATGCGAGGCCATCCTGAAAGTCTACGAGGAGGGCCTGGTCAAACCGTTCAGGACCGTCGTCTACCTGCTGAGAGAAAAGATGGACGACGAGAGGGAGGAGGAGAGGAGAGAGCAGCAGACGGCGGGAGAAGGAGCAGAGACGGCAGCGACGGAAGAGGGGGACGCGGCTGTGGTGGAGTTGCTGGAAGGAGGTCTGGATGAAGAGGACGACGACGACGAAGAGGTGGAGGTGCTGGACGTCGGGGAAGTGACGGGGGAGGAGGAGGACGAAGAGGACGAGGAAGCGGAGGACCCGAGCGTCGCGAGCATCGCAAGCGCCGCCAGCGCCAACAGCGCCGCCAGCGTGATGAGCGAGACCAGCGTGAACCCTGACCCTGACCCCGATCCTGACCCCGATCCTGATCCTGATCCTGCAAATCCGTGACTTTGACCATTGGCAGTCATCAGGGGTTACCATGAGGAGGCCAGGTGGCCTGGAGGAGAGAACAAAAGCACTGTTGCACTTTATGCTGACAAAACTGGGGGGGAGGGGGGAAGACACACAAACGAACAAACTAACAAACGTGAAAGTCATGGACAAGCTAGAATTTAAAAAAAGAAACCCAGCTGTGTTAAATAGGTACCATTAGGGGATATTGTATGTTCAGGGTAAAGGAAAAAAAAGTCTACCAAGAATGAGAGAATAAAATGTGGATGGGGAATTGCTGTAGTGCCATAAGTACGAAGGGGAAGGGCTGCCCCTCCCCCCCCCCCCCACGGATGGAAAGTTGTTGTTTTTTTTTTCCCGCAAAGGGTCGCCCTGTCCCCTTCGGAGCGAGTCTGCCAGACGGACCTGCCTTTTTTTAAGTGTTATTTTAGCTGATAAAGAGATATACCTTATCCTTTTTTTTTTTTTTTTTTTTTTTTTTTTCCTCAGAGTATTTATTGTGTTTTTAGTTTGTGTCAAACCCTGTCCACTGAACAAACAAAAAAAAAAACAGTGTATGTTTGTTTGTATGAATCCAGAGCTTCATGCTTTCCTGATTAAATCTTAGGTAGTCAAGTAGTGCGATTCCTCTTCTTCTAACTACTTCTTTATTTCTTTTGCTTTTCGTTAGGGAAAGAAATAACAAAAAAACAGATTTAATTTATTGTACTTGGTTTTTTAAATCTTTCTCTGCTTTCTCGTCTGAGTTCCTGACAGCACAGACTGACGGATAGATGGACAGCCGAAAGCACTTTGTGTCTCTGTGCTGTGTTTTTGAGCTTACGGACAGACACACGTGCGCTCTGAAGCGGCCATTGTTTGGCGTGGTGAAGAACATAACTGGTTTACAATCCTCAGGGCCAGTGTTTACTGGGCACCTCTCTTTCCCTTCTGTCACGGCGTCTTAACTGCTACTCTGCGACTTGTCAGACCTCCCACTGAAAGACACCAACGGTGGTAAATGTTAACTTTCAGCATTGCTTGATTATTCAGAAGAAAGTCACGCCGCGTTGCATAATGCTCAACAGCACATTAACTCGGCAAGAAAATGAAGACCGTGTCGTGAAGAGAGGCCCCAGTAAACACATCTCACTGAGTTACAACTCCTAAGCTATTAGCCGTCGCGGCTGGTAAAGCTAAGGAACTAGGCTGAGGTCAAGTTCATTTCTTTCATCAAATTCACATTCTGTCCAATTTGATATTTAAAGGAACACGCCGACTTATTGGGAATTTAGCTTATTCACCGTAACCCCCAGAGTTAGACAAGTCGATACATACCCTTCTCATCTCCGTGTGTGCTGTAACGCTGTCTGACGGCTCCAGCGGCATCAGGCCAGCACAGAACATGCAGGTGAATGGTTCCAGCAATCCTACTGCTCCGAATAAGTGACAAAATAACACCAACATGTTCCTATTTACATGTTGTGATTTGTAGAAGTCTGGCGTGTACAAAAAAACAACGTAACATGAGACACAGCCGTCTTCTTCTAACTGTAAACAAACCGGGAACCATATTCTCAGGCGGAAGAATATAGTACTTGGGCGGAGTGATATGCTCGCAGCAAGCCTGTCTGAGAATATAGTTCCCGGTTTGTTTACTGTTAGAAGATGGCTGTGTCTCATGTTACGTTGTTTTTTGTACACGCTGTGACTCTACAAATCACAACATGTAAATAGGAACATGTTGGTGTTATTTTGTCACTTTTGTCACAATTCGGAGCAGTAGGCTAGTTGGAACCAGTCACCTGCAGGATCTGTGCTGGGCTAAGCTAATGCTGGAACCGTCAGACAGCGTTACAGCACGCACAGAGATGAGAAGGGTATGTATCGACTTGTCTTACTCTGGGGGTTACGGTGAATAAGCTAAATTCCCAATAAGTCGCCGTGTTCCTTTAACTTAAACCCTGGGTCCCTGCTGATGTGTCCTTGAGCCAGACACTGACAACAAATCCCCACCCAATACGAAGCTCTGTGGTTTCACTCGGATTGGTTTTCCCCTTTCAGGCACATGTCGATCCACCTCGTTGTAACCCAAATGCGTTTCGCTTCAGGTCAGCGTGTTAAAACCTGAGAAGCAAAAAGTGGTCCTAGTAGTACCCAAAACAATCTGACACCAGTATCCCTCATTTGTTCTCAAGTGGTTGAAAGCTGCTAGAATTCTTTTTATGCAATCAGTATTTGCTTTTGCTTTTTAGAATTGCTTGGCGAATTGACAGCGAACTGATCTCAACCTCTGTGTGAATGGTTCAAACGGGACTTTAAAGGCTCCCTCCTCTGACCTCCCCACATTCTTATTTTTTTTATTTATTTTTTTTTTTACATACAGAGGGTTGAATCCCGTAAACAGGAGTGAACCTGGATCACTCCTTACGCATTTGCAGTTGAGACTGGTAGGTCATCGCGTTGTGTGAGCCGTCATATGACCCAGCATTAAACTCAGTAAGGTATTTGTTTTTCCAAGGAATACTTTTTTATTACATTTTTTTTCTTCCAGTGAGGTACAGAGGTCACTGGAGCGGGGCTTTAAACCAACCTTTGCTGTTGAATGTTTTTTTTTTCTAAATCTGTCTGCTTGTCTGCCAGAGAACATTTGACCGTTCAAAGAAGCAGCACAAACGGAACAGTCACCCAATACTTTTCCTTTTTTTTTTTTTTTTATTGATCTTTCCCAATGGTACTTCATTTTAAGGCACGTGTGTTTTAAGCCAAGATGTGTTAATGAGTGATAGGAGACTAAAAGTGATGACTTGTAACTTTAATTCACAAAAACCCAGCATCAAGTTGCCTGTTGAGTCTTTTTGTTGTTGTTGTCAAAGTACGGGTTAAGCTGCCATTGTACTTTACGTAGCGGTATGGAATGAAGTGTAGCCTCTTCATCATTTCAGATATTTGTCATATCGGAAGCTTCAGTATCTGCTGTCATTGCATTCTGCTGGAAAAAAAAAAACATACTGCTGTGAGTGTGTGTGTGTGTGTGTGTGTGTGTGTGTGTGTGTGTGTGTGTGTGTGTGTGTGTGTACTCAGATTTCTGTCTTTATCTCTTTCTCTTTCCCTCCCTCCTCCATCTCTAACATATAGTCTGTTAGCTGTCTGGTGAAGCCTGCTTGTCCATTAACTGGAATGAAGGGTTGTGCCATAAAGCCACAAACCGAATCTAACCTGATCTCAAGTACTTCTGAAGAAACTCCGATAGAGCCTACTTGGGAGTGTTTTTTATTTTTGCTGTAGTCTGTCCTAAGAACCAGGCTGAATCTTTGCCTAGGAAACATTTCAAACCATGCTCGTACCTCCCTTTCCAACAGGTGAATCATACTTTTGCTTCATGGAGAGGTAGGATTAAGAAGAGCCTAGCTTTCCTCTTCTCTCTATTTTTTTTAAATGTTTAAATCTCCTATATTGCTGCCCTCTCCCAAAATCGGCCTAACGCCTGGTTCTGTCCCAACATAAGTCATTTCAGCAGAGCCCACACAACATCCACAGTCCATTCTTTTCATTGTTCTTACTCACTTTTGGATCATTATACATGGATCTCTCTCTCTCTCTCTCTCTCTCTCTCTCTCTCTCTCTCTCTCTCTCTCTCTCTCTCTCTCTCTCTCTCTCTGCATGGCCTCAAGGCAAATGACACATCTGAGCAGAATATCATGGGCACAGTAGTGCAGTATCGAGCTTGTTTTCATAGGACAAACCGAGGGTAGCCAGTGAATGACTGAATAACTGGTGTAAACGTGTTTTGTTGGCAGCCCCTACATCTATGAGCTCATAAGCAAAAGAAAAACCATTGAGCACCCAGTGGCTTCTTATCATCGGTTTTTGGATTCAGCAAAATGACCATCAAATTGAAATTGAAGTGGCACCAATAACAAGTTCAAAAAAAACCTTGACAATTTCAACAAGAAAATAAGCATTGGGCCCCGCAGTGAAAAGTTAATCATTGATCAGTCAGGGCTGTCAGACAAAATGTCCAGAATGAGCTGTCTATGTTCAAAGTGTTTTGTTGTTGACACATAATTTGTAATGTCTGTGTGCGTTTAGGGTACTGATCAAAGGTAGTTTGGAGGGGACCAGACATGGGGAGGGCCCTTTTTAGTAGATATTTTTTTTGTAAAGATGAAAACAGCTTTAGTTGGGTAGGGAAAGGACAGCACTTTGTAGAAGGCTGAGTGGCAGGTAGTGCTAATGAGAAGAAGAAGAAGAAAAAAGAGTTGGAGACATAAAGCATTGTTAAAATGAGTTCTTTTTTTTTTCATTTTTATTTTGTTTAAAAATAAGACCTGTAGGGAACGAGAAAAGAAGTCCTAACTACACAGTGCCACTTGTTAATTTTCTGTAAATATTAGACCATGTAAATACAATGTTGTATATGAAAAAAAAATCTTTAAAATAAAAGGGAAAATCATTTGTGAGCAGAAAGATTTTGTTTTTATTTGATTTTTGATTTTTGATCTTTTCCTTTTCAGATGACTCAAAAGTGACACAAATGGTGTGTATTTCAAGACTGCTATTTCAGAAAAAAAAAAAGGTTGTTTTATTTGAGACGTAATCTATAACGGCGAGTGTATATATAATGAAACCCCAAATAATGAGAAATGTTTTACCGTATTATACCCTTGGTTACCTTCTTACCTGTGTCATGAAATCCTTTGTCCTCAGTTGCTTGTTTCTTTCTGGTATCATGGTTTTACACTGCTTTGTCTATAAGCTTGATTGTGAACAATTAAAGCTTGTCTGTCAAAGCATGGAGACGTGGCTTCATATCACTTTGCTTTTCCACGCTGTAAAAGTGAGGGCGGGAAATGTTCGAGTGAACGGCGAGCAGATGAAAGAGATGGCGCCGGTGCTGAAGACCTCGACTAGAATCACTTATTTTGTATTTTTGAGTGAAGCCATTTAGCCAAAGGGCTAAATCTCTGTAATGCCAGGCTCCCAAAGAAAAAAACAAACGCACTGACAAAAGAGGGCTTTCCAAGAGGACAGAAAATAGGTTATAAGTTGTGAGGAAAATACCATGAGATGTCGGTTTTCTAGGGAAACTAACCACTGAACAACCACCTTCCCCACTGTCTTAAAATAAGCCAACCTTAAAGATTTACGGTAATGTCGGATGATTTGATAGAACTAGGATCTAACATTTCCTTTTATAACGGTATTATTCAGCCAGAGGCCACCATGAGAGCTATTACATTGCATTAGAGCCCTAAAGCAGAAAAAAAGATGCATCTACTGTACTTTCTGTAATGATAAGGACCAAACGCACACAGTTTGAACACTGGTGCACACAAAAAGACAGTCGCCATACTTTCTGAGGTATTTCAGTTCTCATTTTTAAAGGTGGCGTAGACCTACAATGATTCCGGGAGGCTACTAAAATTTATAAACCACAGCTGGCTTATATACCAGCATATTACTGCATTAGTATGAGAAGATTACTATTGTGGCAGAGAATATTTAAGCACATTTTTGAGGCAGTATAACTAGACATTGCGCTGAGTAAAAGGCCAAACATACATACAAATACATTTTATCGATCGTGCCATACTGTTGCAGACAGTTCTTCAATGTCGACACAAAAATATGACCTGTGTATGTATAAGGTAGCACCCATATTAAATAACATTTGGGGGTTTATTGTCGGCAAAACTTTCAATCTTCACATTTGGGAGAAGGGATGTGTTTTAATGTGGAAACATCTAAAAACATCAATGATTTGTGTATGTATTTCTTATTTGCAATCAATAAGGTGAAAGCCAAGATACACTTTAAAGCAGTGTCCTGGCTCCTGGCAGGGATTCAATGTTGTCAAAAATACTTGTTGACAGGGACAGGAAACAAAAACTTAAACACTGCTTCTGCACATACTATGCTACTCTGCTGCCCTGAATGTTTAAAGACCTCTAAACCCTAAATGAATCACAGGTGAAACAGGTCAGGTCAGTCTGGGGCCACATTTTGAAACCATTATTCCCAAACTAACCATAAGGGGGTGCTGCTGTCTAATGGTGACAACACTGTATGGTTAAAATTCCATTTATCTTCTTAACTTTAAGTTTTAAATGGCATGACAACTATTTCATGAATGTATGGTGTTTATATGTTTGACTGTGTAGGCTATATAACGTTGTATGTAGCCTATAATTGATTAGCAGCTTTGTTTTCTCTAACCCTATTTATAAAAGAAAACCATAACTAAAAAATATTTAATATAAACGGCCAGAGCAACAATAATTAAGTGTGTTTTTTTTTTTTTTAAGTTAAGAAAAGCACAAAAAGCATAATTTAACTATGCAGAGGTCAAACAAAGAGGTTTGTCGCTTTAAAAATGCTAATTAAGTTTTTGTTAGGGATTTATGTTGACGTCACATCCTGAAGAAAGCTTTGCCTTCTACTTTTTGTTGGGACCTGCGAGAGAACATTATCTTGCAGAGGTAGTAACGAGGTGTGGGGGGGGGAAAGAAGAAAGAGAAACAAGTCACAAACCATGGAAATGTACGAGATAGCTGTTTAGTCGTCTACAATGCAAGCGGACGTGCTTTCACCGTGAATTCATACGAGGAGGATTTTGTAAGTATGCCTTTATCCAGACCTCCACAAGTTGCTGCGGAGCAAGTGTATGTCGGATGCAGCTTACTGAGCGAAAAGTGGCGTTTGTTTTGTTATACGGGACACGCTCGTGTGGTCGGAGTCTTGTGTATTGCGGGCGTTCGTTGCTAACGGTTAGCTCGTGGTACAAAACAAGCGCACACCTGTTGCTTTTGCTTATACCAGGTACCTCGGGCCTCAACTAGGTACAATTGTAAAGCTAAGGGTTACATTGTTTATTTGTTTGCTTTAATAATATTGTTTCAGACTTTGTAACAGGTTATTGCTGCCCGGAAACCACTGTCCATCTCAGCGGTTTCTTTTTCTGGCTGTTCCTGAAACCACAAATAGCAAGTTTAACGTTAACGTTACACATCTTTGAAGCCGACTAACGTTAGCTAACTTTAAAAATTAATGTAACTATTGTGAAAACTCTATACTCTATAGTTTCTTTATCCTTAATTGATTTTTGTATACGTCGAATATAACTTTATCCCTGAAAGTATAAGACAATTTTAACGAGCTAGCTAACGTAATAGCATGTAACGTTATCCTAGCTAGTTAGTTTGACATTAATGAACTGATAAAACCATAAACATACATTTTATTTATATGACTCTAGCCGTGTAGCTAATTGTTACGTAACGTCATGACACTGACAAATGTAACGGTAGCTATCGTTATGTCCAACGTTATGTTGGTAATTGGGGCTCATGGTTAAATTAACGTCAGGATAACGTTAACATTACACTATCAACTATTCCTATCCCCAGCTGAGTCAGCATACTTTATACGGTGGTGTCCGTTGATGTAAACTAGCTTGGGGTAACGTTGTATCCGATGTCTGACTTCTTAGCTGATTAAAGCTAAGCTATTTCCCAACATTTATCTTAGTGCTTGTCACCTGTAACGTCAACAATCAGATTACAGACTGGCAAACAATTTAGTAAATATAATATATTAGTTACATAGTAGTAATAATAATGCAACAAAACTGCACACTGTTTGCCGTTTATATCAGGTATTCATGGTGGATTACCTGTCAGCTGACATTACAACAGTCAACACAAAAACAATGTGTACCACTAATCGTGTTTGTGTGGTCCTAGTATACAACTGTTGTCCACCTGACAAACTGTATGTTTAATAGGTAGACATTCTTTTTTTTTTTTTTTTTTTTTTTTTTTCTGAAGGTCTGTTCACAAATACAAAAGTAACTTCTCATTTGTATTAACATCTACTCTCTTACAGGTGTGGTAGCGTTACCCTCCCTCTCCTCCATCATGCTGAGTTTCCTGCGCAGGACGCTGGGGCGACGCTCCATCCGAAAACATGCAGAGAAAACTCGGTTACGGGAGGCCCAGCGTGCCACGACGCACATCCCTGCTGCTGGGAATGCAAAGTCTATCATCACCTGCCGTGTATCCTTACTGGACGGGACAGATGTCAGCGTTGACCTGCCGGTAAGAAGGGTTGCTCGATTTTCACCTTTTCAAACCTGATCCTTGTTTTGTCTTCAGCCATCAGCCTCCTGAGGCCCTTTTCAGAAAGCAGATTTGGTAAAAACTCTTGAGTTTGTTTAACCCTGAGATGAGGGGAAACTTGTGCTTTTCTTTTTTAGAAAGGGAGGTAAATCAAACCTGAGGGTAACTCCAGCCTGTTTCAGAAAGAGAGGTAATGGTCGGGAGAAAGAGCAGGTTTTCTTCAGTAAACCTCGACCTTCTCTCAGTCTCCTCCCTCAGACACAGCGCTCTTTATTTCCTCATTCATTCATTCAGTCTCTATCAGGCGCATTTTAGCGCAGTTTTGTAATCTCAATGACTAAAAAAACAGATTTGGTTTATTAACTCTGTTAGGCAGACTATAAAAGTTTTTTTTTTTTCTCCAAACATGGCATTTCCTTTTGTCGATGATCCCGTTGACGAAGAAGCGGGATTACTTCTCAGGGAGTTAAACATACGTCGGGAGATGATATTGAGGCCCCGACTATAGATGCATTTTCATATCCAGATAGCTACCATTTGAGCGGTATTGTTTTTTTTTTTCACAGTCAATCAGATATGTACAAAAAACCTTATCCATCCTCATATCGCTTACGTCACCCATCATGGACATGCTCTTAAATCCGAGCAGATTCTTTCTGCTGCCACTTGGCCAGTGGCAAAACATTAGTGGTCTTACAGAACGGAAAACTTGAGTCATTAGAATGAAAAATTTAGATTTCTTTTAAAGTGGGTATAATTGTTATTATTATACATGATTTTTGAACAGACATTCACAGTGTCTTGTAATGTTCTGGTGTTGTTAAGAGCAGTTAATGCAATCATCAAATAGGTGTGTGTGTGTGTGTGTGTGTGTGTGTGTGTGTGTGTGTGTGTGTGTGTGTGTGTGTGTGTGTGTGTGTGTGTGTGTGTGTTTCCATGATCCTCTCAAGAACACACTTAATCACATGACATCATCACATGACATATAGGGCTCCTCACCAAGTGGACACTGAGCATAACCTCCCTTTCCCCACTTTTTCCTCTCTCTTTTGTATTTCTTCTCCTGCTTTTTCTTCTTTCTCGTATTATGTTATTGGTTTCTCTGTATCGACTTTTCTTAGACAAACACCAAGCTTCTGCTGGGAAAAACGTCATGTGTAATTTTTATGTGTAATTTTAGGACTGTTTGCGTGAATATTATAACTTATATTATATAATATAAGTTTTCCCTTGTGTGATCTTTATTTTTGCTCGGCTACTTTGTGTTTCCACTGGCATTCCAGTTGTCAAATCTGCACCTTTCCAATGAGGCCAGCCTGGTGGCTAACTGTCCCATGTGACTGAGTCTTATCTTAAAATCTAGCCATCTGGCATAAATTATAGGTAAGATGTGTCGAAAACAATATCTTTTCTTATTATTTTTACTACATGTCTTATTAGTTTAAACTACAAACGTTGTTGTACTTCTATAAAAAACTTTATACCCTTTTCTCCCTACAACCAAGCAGTGATACATAGACATTTATAAATGAAACCAATCAACCAGCTTTGCAGAATTCCTTACCAGCTTATTGAGCACGAATGCATGAACGTGTTTTATTCTGCAGGTCTCACAAGTGATGTCACACATTTTTGAGTCTGTCTTTGTGTGAGAGCTGCCCAATCATTAACATGTAATCCTTCCTATCAGCTCAGTATTGTGTGCATAGAGGTTAGACATATTCTTTCTTCTAGTGGAATGTTATCAGCTTCTTCTCTCTCTCTCTCTCTCTCTCTCTCTCTCTCTCTCTCTCTCTCTCTCTCTCTCTCTCTCTCTCTCTCTCTCTCTCTCCTTCCTTCCTCAATTTTTGGACTGAAATGATTACTGGAATTTGTACAAGGTTGTTTCACTAGTTTAATGCTTATATATATATTTTTTTTTTATTTCCTCATTGATGGAGTTAATTGACTTTGCACTAGTCTAAGTGTGCTTTCATGCCTTAAAAAATCTCAGGCATTTGCTGTTGTGCTTGAAGGAAGTTTTAAAATTCGATTGGATTTCTGAATGCATTCCAGTAGAGCCCTGACCTTGTGTTAGGTTTCAGAATGTTGTCTCCCATCCCCCAGATATAGGTAGCCTCTGGAAAACCCTTCTGTCTTATCATCCATTTATCTCTAAATGATAGGACATTAACCAAAACCCAGTTAGGTGGATTGCTCTGTTTGTCTTCTAGATATCCGTTGCATCACAGCATCACAGACAGACAACACAACTGTAGAAGAGAAGAGATCTTGAACTCTTTCTAGTTAAAAATGAAAACGAAAATAAACACAGACGACACCGATTCAATCCAGCTATGTTTTAGGCCCGGGGTTCCCAAACATTTTCACACCAAGGACCCCTAAAGTGACACAAATTAGACCACCCTTATTTGGTAAGATTTTGTCCCAAGGGCCCCCCCCATCGGATAGGATTTTTGCTTTTGGATGTTTTATTACAGAAAGTGTGAAAAACCCATGACCAATTTAGGATAAAATGATGGTGAAAATAAATTATCCCCCTTTGTGCTGGGGGTCCCCATACACCACATTGGGAACCACTGTTTAAGACAACATTCCTTGTAGCTGGGCGATATGGAGAAAGTCAAATATCACAATACTTTTGAGCAAATACCTCCATATCAATATTGCGACGATATTGTAGGGTTGACAATTGTTTCTTTCCCCAAAATATTTACAAAATTTAAAAAATACAATTTCTGCCATACAGTAGCTGCTAGAAGCAGTACAAACAAATAACCGCAGAGACGTGCTAAAAATGTAGGACTGAGTATTTTGTCATCAAGGCCTTATATATTTGTAGTTTGTTTGTGTGTGTGTGTGTGTGTATAACGTTGAGTTACTAATTCAGGAATTTTGATTTCAGATCTAATTTAGAAGATCCAGATTAGATTATATTGCAGCATGACTAGTCTGCGTGGAGTTTTGAAAGTGTAACCACACTTTATCGACATTGCCCTGACTTATTGGGAGTAACAGGAGAGGACGGAGAAGCCCACGCTTACACACTTACACGCTCTCAGGTACCGAAATTTGGCCCCGACTGATTTAACGTGAATTGGTAGTTAGTTAGTACCGACGTAATTCGGTCGGTACCCTGAAATGTACTGAGTTTGGTACCCAACCCTAAACATGGAGAACTGAACTTTTATTTGGGGAACGGTGTGCACATACTGTAAACACAGGCATATCCTCTGACCGTAGAGAGGGAATCTGAGCAGCTTTCCAGGGAAACATTGCATCATTTAGATAACCAGACTCTGAGAAAAAAGTAAACATGGCTCATTACTGCCTTTTGCTGGCAGTATAGCATATACTCCTCCAGGAATTGTGAGCAAGGAGGGATTCATTTTTTATATAACATGTTTAAAACAGTTTGGTTGTTCATTAGAGAAAGACTATAGTGTTCCTTGTTGTAGTTTGTATATATGTTGTATAACTCTGCAAAACCCATAACATTTGTTGCTCCGCCATGGAGGTTTGCATTCATGTGGTGTTGGAATAATTGGAAAAATGAGTTCCCTACTGGAAAAATTCACACTGCATTAACATTGTGAAATAAGGCATGCTATGGTGGAGGTCTTGCACTATCCTAGTGCCCTTCTAGTTCTCAATGTTGATGATGATGATGCTCAAAATAATTTTGGAGTTAACAAGACTTATGTTACACAGCATTTAGCTCCATCAAAGAGTTTGTAGAATGGCAGGTGTCCGCTAAATAGTTGTCAATTTAAAGTGATGGTTCGGAGTAATTTCACTCTAGGGTCCTTTGCACCATGACCTCGAGCCAAACGCCCCCCGAGAACTTTTTTCACCTGGGAGAGTTAGCGTAGAGTAGCGTTAGCAGCTGAATAGCTTATTAGCGCAGGGGCTAATGGACCCACGTTTGTATCTTGTAAATGACCCCACTAATAATGCCCGAAATTATACCAAACTTCTACACTAGTACATATAGGTTATGTACTCATAAAACGATGGATTTGAAAGTTTGTAAGTACACCATAAGTTCATGAACACTTGCCTGTTGGCTTCTGCTCTCTGCTGTTGTTGCTGCTGCCGGCAGTAAGACAAGTGCTTAGGGCCGTCTACAAATTACAACACCGAAAAGAGATGCAACAAAAATATTTTTTAATTTAACTTTTTTTTTTTTTAAGTAAGTGCTTTAGTATAACTAGCAGGAGACAAGTAATAACTGAGGTAAGTTTGGAGACATTACCTTATTTAATCATTAAATGAATAAATATTTTTGTTGCATCTCTTTTCGGTGTAGTAATTTCTAGACGGCCCTAAGCACTCGTCTAACAGCAGGTAGCAGCAGCAGCAGAAGAGAGCAGGCAAGTGTTCATAAACTTCTGGTGTACTTACAAACTTTCCAATCCATCGTTTTATGAGTACATAACCTATATGTACTAGTGTAGAAGTTTGGTATAATTTCGGGCATTATTAGTGGGGTCATTTACGAGATACAAACGTGGGTCCATTAGCCCCTGCGCTAATAAGCTATTCAGCTGATAACGCTACTCTACGCTAACTCTCCCAATGTTAGACCCAGGTGAAAAAAGCTTCTGGGTAGAGATGTACCGATACCAGTATCGGTATTGGCTCCGATACTGCCTAAAACGCTGGCATCGGTATCAGGAAGTACTGGAGTTTATGCACCGATCCAATACCACGTAATGAAGCCCTAAAGAAAATCTACGTTAAAATAGATTATTTATGTTCTTTTTCCGTTATAACTGACTGTCAAACTGGACAATAAAAGAAAGTTCTGTGGCGTTCATCGTTTGTGTTTGTTCATGTTTCACAAAGATAGAAATAATATCACATCCATACAGGGATAGTAGTATACAGCTGTTAAAACATAATAAAATATATGACACACTGGTATCGGATCGGTACTCTGTATCGGGCGATACACAAGTTCAGGTATCGGAATCGGTATCGGGAAGCAAAAAATGGTATCGGGCCATCTCTACTTCTGGGGGGGGTGTTTGGCTCGAGGTCATGGTGCAAAGGACCCTAGGGTGAAATTACTCCGAACCATCACTTTAACTCAAGCTGGCATAGATTTGGGGGACCCCCCGAATGGTGCAGTTTTTCATTCTTTTAAGATGTTCAGGTGGTTGTAAATGGACAACAAAAATCTAAAACTGAATAGTGCTCGTTGACATGCTTTACAGGCTTTTCAGCTGTGTGTGTCCTGCTGTGTGAATGTAAGGCCTCCCAAAGTTGACTCCTAGGGATACCTTTGTTTGGCAGCATTCATGTCCAAACATAATTCCACACAGCCGTATAATTCACATTCCTTCCCTTAAATTTGTTTACTTTCTTGTCTTTTGTCATGATCTTTCTCCCCCCCATTCCCCACCCACAGCCACCCACACTGTCACCTCCTCCAAAGTGTGTGTGTGTGTGTGTGTGTGTGTGTGTGTGTGTGTGTGTGTGTGTGTGTGTGTGTGTGTGTGTGTGTGTGTGTGTGTGTGTGTGTGTGTGTGTGTGTGTGTGTGTGTGTGTGTGTGTGTGTGTGTGTGTGTGTGTGTGTGTCCAAAATGTATAGATCTTTCTCTGGGGTGAATCATGTCATGGTTAGATACCTCATCCATTCTTTACTGTAACCTTGTCTGTTTAACTTTAATTTTCACATTGTAGTTAACAAAGGTTCACAAAATAGAAACAGCATATTTCCTTGGTCAATGTGACATTGTGTACAGTGCAGCAATGATGGCATCAGGGCTCGCTGAAGAATACTCAAGAATAGCAAGCTATGGAGCCGATGAACTGCCGGGACATGTGGTCACTGGTCCCCTTTTGTCTTGTACTGGTTAAGTGGTGTTTGCAGACATCACACAGTGACTTTCTTACTTTATTGGTTATGCAAATTCATGCATCACTGAGGACAGACATAAACTTATCTCGTGCAGTGTAATGGGTAAATAGTGGCCCCAAAATAATAGATCAACGATTATTATTCCCATTTTGGACAGGTATCAATAAATGAACAGCCATGTGCGTAAAATAATTCAAACCACATGATTTTCCTTGTTAAAATCCCCTAGTCTTCCACCTTTCCTAGACATTTTGTTTTGGCCATTTAAAATTGTGCATTACTACGCTAGTTGGTTTAATGGACTTGTAAATTGCCTTTGATAAGAGCATCTGCTAAATACCTCAATTGTAACTTCAACATTCTGACTGTCTGAGAGACAGAGCTGTATGCTCACAGGGAGGCAGAAAGACTGCAAACAACCGAACAATGCTGCAGGCAGTATAACAAGGCCCTGGGTCCAACACACACACACACACACACACACACACACACACACACACACACACACACACACACACACACACACACACACACACACACACACACACACACACACACACACACACACACACACACACACACACACACACAATGAGTCCTTTGTACTCTCTCCCTGGGTACTGTAGGGATGCGGTATGCCTTGTCGACTGTGCCAGCTAGCATGGGGCCAGCCCCCCTGAGCTACCCAGGAGCTCTCTCTTTCTCTCTTTGTGTGTCCCATGCACCTTTTAAGGCACCCATACCATGAACCTCTGGAGCACCCATGCCATTTGTCCTTGATTTCTGTGGGTAAAATTTTGCACATAGTTTGTGAAATGTACCTTAAAAGTGTCTGATGGAACTAGTGCTGCAAATGGACATGCTAAAGTCCTGATGCCAAGAACATCACAATTAGACTGCATTAAACCTCGGTGAACTGAGTTTAATAATTTAGGCAAACAGTGTTTGTTAATGTTCATTTGGAAAAAGAACCATATCAGAACATCAATCATACTCTCTGTTAGAATTGCAGATATTTTCAGCACGAGAACAAATTATTAAAAAAATTTAGAGGGAAAGAAATCCAGATGGAGAAAGTTGCAAAGAAATGCAGCTGCAGACTGATTTAGGATGGCGTATTTTCCTGACATAGTTAAGGGCCGACCGAGCAAGATGATCACATGATGTATCCAGCCACCCCACTTCCCTCAGCTCCTCTGTGTCTGGGGCACTTCAGCCCCTGTTACCATGACAACCGTGTGTGTGCGTGTGTGCATGGGAGGATGAGATCTCCCAGACCCAGGCAGAACACAAACAGTAACTGGTACGCCCTTGTCAAAAAGGGCAACACCTATTCAAACTTGGAGTATTTCATGTTAATATTTTTTTCCTATTTCTCTATTCACATCCATGAAACAACATGAATAATAAGTAACATAAGTCTTTTGAACTTCTTCAGACAAATCAGATGTATACTTAAAACATGTTTTCATTAAATTCCCTCAAAACACTTGATTGTAGATTTGTAATAAATAGTCGGCAATTATTTTAAAAATGACATCTTCTTTAGTCATTCTATGAGAAAAAATGCTACATCAGAAGGCCTCATTTATGATTGGAGCAAAGACCCCTTCACACATTAAGCATTATAAACTGTCAACATGAGGAGAACAGCCATATTGCAGATTCCTGTGTTGTGATGTAACCTGAGGTTTTGGATGCCAGTTTCTTTAGGTCTCTTGATATATTAACTATCCGTGAGACTCACCATTGCTTCCTTGCCTAGTATTTTTGATGTGCTGACTATGAATGAGTATTCATATTCAACTGTAAAATAATTTTTAATATCACTAGTTTACAACTTTTTTTCATGACCTTAGATGAGGCAATTTTTACCTAAAGTCCTATGTTTGTTTGTGTTTCCCTGATCAGAAAAAAGCCAAAGGTGAGGAGCTGTTTGACCAGATCATGTACCATCTGGACATCATAGAGAAAGACTACTTCGGACTGCGCTTTATGGACTCTGCACAAGTGCCGGTAAGAATGGAGATACACTTTACACAATAATCTCCTTTTTTTTGGGTTGCACAGTTTTGTTTTGTATAATCATGTTTCATGATTATTATTTTTTCATGAGCAAATACAATTGACTTATGAACAATGTTGAAACATTTGGACAAATAAATCCTATCAAAAATGGAAAAAGGTAATGTTGTTCCTGTGATTGTTGATACCAGTAACTGCAATTAATCACAACATTTTATAGTAGAGGCTTAGCGATGCGTATCCATGGCTGCGTACAATACAACAGACGTGAACTTGTTTTGGGGTGCTGTCCATGTTTTCATCTTTTAAAGTTTGACTCTTTCACTATGTGTTTTCACTTCATTAAAGTTGATTGGAACATTTTGGTCGCCTAAAAATGTCTTGTTTAGCGTTCAGTAGCAACTTGCCAACCAAGCTAGTTAGCGTTAGCTGGTAACTTAAGGGGAAGTGTGCCGATTTTCTGTGTACTGCCTTACATGCAGACCTCCTTCCAGTGCACGGTCCAGGTTAACCCACTGGCAAAAACTTGCTTCAGCCGGTTGGAAATCTCTATATAGAGTTTAGCTTAGCACAGCGCCATTGAAACTAGGGGTGGGGGAAAAAATCGATACAGTATAGTATTACGATATTTTTCGTGGTAATACTGTATCGATACACAGACGCAAAGTATCGATTTTTTTATGATATATGTGTTGGTCAGTCTGTCTGCTTGACAATCCCATTTTGCAGCAATAAAACTGAAGTGAGATGAACGAACAGAGAAATGTATCTTTTTCAATAAAACAGATGTTGACAACATTTTCCTTTGGGGACATCATTTGAAATTGGGAAAAATTTGAAGTTGGAAAAAAAGGAAATACATTGCAATATATCGCAGAATATTGCAATATGTTTAAAATCGCAATAATATCGTATCGTGATGATATCGTATCATGAGGCCTATGGTGATTCCCACCCCTAATTGAAACCATAGACTACACTGGCTTAGCCGCGTCATCCTCCCCAGCCCCAGTACTGCTGTTTTACATTTTACCATTTCGGTCAGTCCTCTCAGCTGCTGTTCACAGACAGACTTAAGATTTCAGTCCAAATCACTATTCACCCATTTGAAGGAGCGCTTTAGGCAGGGACTTTCCCTGTCAGTGAATGGGCTAAATGGATTGGTTATGGAACTCTTGTCAGCTCTCGGAGTCAGGCTGTGCCCTGAGACAAACCGTTTCAAGTCATTGGTCTGCCAGTGACCCTGTTCCTTCACCCTGATACTCTGTGAAGGCCATGGAAGGAGAGAAAGCTTGTGGGAGGATGTAACGGAAGGGAGGGACACCGAGGAGAGGGGTGGAGGTAAAGAGACAAAAGGGTGGGAGAGAGAGCTGAATTTGAGAGAAAGGGGGAGGGCTGTGATAAGGAATGTGGGGGAGAGGAGATGGGAGTGCTGTGAGTTCCTCTGTTATCTCTCTCTAACTTACATATGCATACACACACCAACACCACCACTACCGCCTCTCCTTGACATTTTTCATGCCTCATAGAGCCTAAACTTCCAAGAAGAACTACAGCACAGAAAAGAACACATAAAGGACTTCCCGGAATGTATTAACGTAACTGTCCAGTGTTCATTCAGTTGCACATATTAATATATAATGTTTTAAAATTAAATAAAGGCAGGTATAATAGTTGTGGAGAAAAAACACTATAATGTAAGATAAAATTGGTATTGGTGTTGATTTTTTTTTACTAAACTTAACCTCATCTTTGCATTGTTGAAGCTGCTGTATTTCTTAAAATTGTTATCACCTTTATGTTGTTTCAGCACTGGCTTGATGTCACAAAAAGTATCAAAAAGCAAGTGAAAAGTAAGTAAACCGAGGCCCTCCTTTTCCCCTTCCCAAACATGCATAATTACATATATATATATATATATATATATATATATATATATCTCAACATAATATCAAAGCATCCTATGAAAACAAACGCTCTGTTTACATTTCTGTATCATTCTGTCTAATGATACTTTGTGTTTTTGTGAGCGTAAGTAAATTTGCTGCATCTGGTCTTTAACGGCAAGTTTACTAAAAAGATAGTTTTGTTATCACATAATACTGTATATGATTGTTAAGCTTAATAATATTTGATGTCATTTTGGATCTGTCTTTTAGTTGGCCCACCATACTGTCTTCACTTGAGAGTTAAGTTTTACTCCTCAGAACCAAACAACCTGCATGAGGAGCTTACCAGGTGAGTGAAGCCACAAACATTTCAACTTTTTAGCATGCGTTCTCTCAAACTCACATTCGAAAAGCTTGGTTAAATGGGTCTTTTTAGGTTGTTTTTTTTGTAAAGAAGTAAATCTCCTATACCTCAAAGAAAGGTAAATAAATCAGCCTTGAATTTAAGTGTTATAGCAAGTACTTCTTGGGATATTTATCCATTGATTCAAAAACTACATTTGTCATTTGCCTAGGTGTTCCATGATGCCAGTTGACATGGATGGTTGTTTCTGTATCATCCCAAACAACTGACGAATTTGGTCATGTTTCATCACTATATTTAACTGGATTGTTTGTTTTTCCAGATACCTATTTGTGTTACAGTTAAAGCAAGACATCCTCAGTGGCAAGTAAGTCATTTCCTGCATCATTTTTAACTGCCATCCACCTTAATGAAGTACTATGAAGAATTGGTACACCAAATAAATGTTCAGTGAGAAAGCCAGACAGACTGAGAGAGAGAGTTAATGTGCCATAACATTAAACAGATCTGGCGGTAGCATGTCAGTTACATATTTTGGCAGCTAAAAGTTTAGTTGTTGCCAATTATCTAAATTGTAGAAGCCTTTCAAAATAAACAAGCATGATCGACACTGCTAGAAAATCCCTGAAAATGGTCCTTATGATAAAACATAAGCAACACTTATCCACCCTATTAAACATCCTAAGAACATTAGATGTTTGACTCTGTAGTTCATGGTACCTGCTCCCATGTTTGATCAACGTATTCAGAGTGGTTATACGTCTAATTGTTCAGAACTTGCCACAGGGTGAAAAAACACAAATCCACTCATTGCTGGCCCAAGTCAACCTTTCACCGGCCTCTTAAACGTCGTTATTGATGAGAATTGCATTTGTTATAAACCAGTACCCCAGCCGTCCTGTCATTTATCCTATAATTTCGCACAACTAACATTTGAGTCACTTGACCAAGACAATATACTGTATTACTGTGTTAATATCCCTTTTAAACATGAGTTGTTTTGTTGGTAGTCACAGGCATGTTACTATAAGATGATTACATTACATGTTGGACAACAGAATAGTAATCAGTAAATGGACTGGGAATATAAGTAAGTTTTTTTCTACAAAAAACATTGTTTGCATTGTTTGGCTGAATAATAATAGGAAGTGGTAGAGACAAGTAGGCCTCAGTGATCATTAGCTTTATTGATGTTACTCTGGCTGACTCTTACCATGTCTGTATTTTCAGGCTAGAATGTCCATTTGACACAGCGGTGGAGTTGGCTGCCTTTTCGATACAGGGTAAGCACAGCACGTATCCAGGATTCTCTCCAACACTGTGTTTGGTAATTGGGATCACTTCTGTAATAGCCGCCATTATTTTGTGTGTTGCAGTGCACACTCCTTTTCGAGAGTTGAGATAAATACTGTGTTCACTGCACAGAGCTCCAAAAGGCCTGTTTTGCAAAAATTATAGCCTGTTCCTATACCAGTTAGTGTGGTGTAAATCAGACAAGCATTTGTCAGTTTTAGGTTGGAGCATGGCACACTCCTATACCAAAAAGGCTGGTGATTTTAAATATACAGTGTCTAAGAGCTACCTTCTGTTCATTTACATAGCTTGAATCTGTTACAACCCTCCCACATGCCCAACAGACATTTCTCCCAACCCCTAAACTTACTAACTTTGTAACTGTTGAACCCATAAAGTCCCCACATCTTACTTGAGCTGTGTCTGAACAAGGTTCTCACCAGAGCCATGCACTCACAAGCCCAGCTCCAGGAGTAGACCCTTGCGTTTCTGCTCCACAAGAGTTTTTCCTTTATCTTTTCAAACCACTCATGGCTGTCTTTGTGAATCATCATCTTCTGTGACTGGCTCCTGGCCCCATAGCTGCCATGGGCTCTGACGCACCCCTCCACTACAATAAGACTCCAAAACAAAGAGAAGTGTAGCTTTGGGTAACCGCAGACAGACATGTGGCTGAGTAATGCTTCTATATAACGGTGGAAAACTCTGAATTTCGGAAGAACTTTATAAATTGAGCCATTGCTCTTCTGCTTTAAAGAGCAAGTATTTTTATATCTAAAAAATAGATTATCTAATTTATATCTAAATTTTATATCTTGTTGTTGTTGTTGTTGTTGTTAATATTTAGGTTATTATATCATTCTCTAGCTTTCCATTAGCGTTCCTTATATCTTCAAATTTAAACATTTACCTTTTGGTCGAAGTAAGTATTTTTTTTTTAATATTAATATTTTTTATTTAAGCAGAAAAAGGCTGTTTTCCCAAGCCTTTCAAAAGAGTAATTTCTGCTCGCAGAACATGGGAGCTGCTGGTCTAAAGTTTCCATTGTCTAACATGTTCTCCACAGCAGTAATGTTACATTGCTTAACTCATGTGCCATAATTTCCAAACTTTGCACAGCTAACGTTTACTCAGCTAGTGTTAGCGTTCACATTATTCATAACCTTAATGATTAGCTTACATTACAAGCCACATTACTGCTTTTTGCTAAGGATGAGTGGGAGTTTCCATTTTAAAAAAAATCCAAGAAAGAACGCAGATGGACTCAGCCTTTAAGAGGTGCCAGCTAAGATTGGTGTTGGCAACTGCTACAGACTTCAACAGAAGAGGCTGAATGATGTTGTTGGGGAAAGATGTATTTGGTGTTCTCTTCCTGCCTATCGTCACTTCACCCAAGACTAGAAATGAACAGATAATTGGTTATATGACTCAAATATTTTGTTTCTAACACCTAAATGGAGACTTTAAAGATTTGGACACAGGTACTTGTTTGGTAAATCTCCCAAAATGTAAGTGCAGATATGTTTTAATTATCCTGAATCCAAGGGCAATAACTTTTTAAATTTTTATCTTACCGCTTTGGCTAAAAAATAAAATGGAGAAAATTCATTTAAATTATTTTATGAAATTTCTCTTACTACTGTACCTCCCCACCTCTATTCATTTAGTAGTCTGTGTAACAGCCAAAATATTATCTTTTTTTTCCTGGCAATATTTGCTTATCAAGCTTTCAGTCAAAAAGTTTAGAGTAGGAAAGCTTGGTGTCCATTTCCGAATAATTTATGTTTCCATACCTACATACAGTACATTTAAAAATGCACTAGGAGAAGAAATTTATTGGCCATTTTTTTAATAAATGTTGAATGGTAAAGAGCCCATACATAAATATATATGAACTACACATATTTACTGTTTCTCATGGTTGCATGTTATGCAAGAGCAATATAAAGAGTGCTGCTTCAGAGGAACAAAGTTTCAAACATTTATGGAATGGGATTGCGTGCACACACACACACACACACACACACACACACACACACACACACACACACACACACACACACACACACACACACACACACACAGTCACTGTGGGGTAAATGCCAGCTCATTAGTGCTCTATCCTCTTTGGAGGCCCCCTAATCCAGGACCCTTTCTGTCTTCTCTCTTTTCTTCGGTTGAGCTTCCTCCCTTCATTTTCATTTATTCCGAATTATGTTTTGGTCCACTGACAATTGCCAGGCTAGTGATAGGATAAAATTATGTTTTCACTCCTCCTATATAACCCTGAGGCTATGCTCATAGCTGGACTAGCTAAACAGTGAGGTCCTGTAGCTACCCAAAGACTGCAAAATAGAACCAAGGCCTTTCAGTCTCTGCCCTATTTCTCTACACCACAGTACCAAAGATAAGGTTTTTCTAAATTTCCACTTTGTTGCCTTTCCATTAGGGTTACTTACTGCCACAGTATCAGGCGCTCTTCCTGATGTCCTTGTGAACCTATGTTGCTCAGAGTGTGAATTTATAAGTATGTATGTCTGTGTATTTTCAGCTGAACTAGGTGATTGTGACCCATTAGAGCATAATCTGGAATTGGTATCAGAATTTCGCTTCGCCCCCAACCAGACCGAGGACATGGAGCTAGCGATATACAACACATGGAAGGAATGCAGGTACGCATTTGACTATAACTAAACTACTACACATATGGCCAGTCAGTTAAACTTATTATCAGTGAGGAGGAATACATTTACAAATTGGCCACAGATAGCAGATAATCTTATGCTAATAAATGGATGTGCTTCATTCTGTAGTGTGTATGTCGTGTGGGCTTGGGTTGAGGCAGTTACCAGTAACACTGCATAAATACTTTTTATCCTTTCACCTTGGAGCTGCAGTTATGTTTTTGATCATGCAAACATTTCTTTCTGTTTTGTTTCTCCTCCTTTCTTTCCCTCCTCTCCTTCAGAGGTCAGATGCCATCCCAAGCTGAAATTAATTACCTGAATAAAGCCAAGTGGCTAGAAATGTATGGGGTGGACATGCATATGGTCAAGGTAACTGACACACACTCTTTCTCACTAGCAAGTATCAATCGGAAATGTCCGTGAAAGAGGGAGTGAAATGAATGTGCATTAAAAACATAAATATGTGAAAGGGTCAATATGTTGACTCTTTTTTTTCATTTCTGACCTGCAGGCTAGAGATGGTAATGAGTACAGTCTGGGTTTGACACCCACTGGAGTTTTAGTGTTTGAAGGAGAAACCAAGATAGGGCTCTTCTTCTGGTAGGTTTGGTTATATTCTAATTTACTGAAATATTAACATAAATGCTTTATAGAAACACCTTTTGAGTTTTCATCATTCCTTCATATGTGTGTTTGATTTGTTTGTTTTTTAACTGTTGCAGGCCCAAGATCACTTGCCTGGATTTCAAGAAGAGCAAACTGACGCTTGTGGTAGTGGAGGATGATGACCAGGTGAACATGAGCACACACACTCAGATACTCGCCATGTGGTAGAATGTTGAAATGCAGAACATACATTCAGTCTCCCATAATAATCCCTTTTGATAACCGTATATTGATGACCCAATCTCAATGCTCCCTACATACAGTACCTATTGAATGTACTGTGCTTAACACACTGTTGCAAGTAGGAGCATAAAAATGAAAACCACACCTAAGTGTATAACCAATTCAATGCAGATACTTATGGACGGTATCATTAGCACATTATGCATGTGTTGGCTTGTGAATGACTCTGAAAGAGTACCTACTGTTACCGTCTTATGTAATTATACAGCTCTTCTTTGTTGATTGTGTAGTAAGCTGTTCACATCTGTCATTCATAACCAACATAAGCATTTAACATTAACATCTAACCACAGTACTGCAGTGAATGACTTCAGCTGCCGTCCTCTGTGAAGTGTAACATATTTGATACTTAAAAACTATAAATTGCAAAAAAACAACAACTGACCCAATCGCATCTACACCCATATAAAAAAGAAAACAATTAAACAAACAATACTGCCATTTGCTCACATGACGGAGAAAAAAACCTTTTGTTTCAAGTAGTGCCTGAGGCCTAAAAGAGGCTGGTTCCAAATCTAAATGAAACTAGGCTTAGCATTGTACTACCCAGAGGCTAGTGTATATGAGAGAGAAGGAGAGTCTGT